>NW_015175409.1:63446-84714 GCF_001447785.1 Gekko japonicus
CTGGATCGGCTGCTGTGCTTTGCCCGCTTTCTTCCGAGTCCGAAGTGTGGATGTCCGCAGGGCTGCCTACCTGCTCTAACATCCCATCCTCGTCGCCAATTGTTAGATCGCGCTAACAAAGGACTCGTAGAGTGATTCAGTAAGTGATTCAGCTTTATTGGAAGTAACGAACAAGCACTCAAACGCATTAGAAACCAGAACAGCAAACTGTGGGAGCTATGCTCCTTTTAAACATAACCGGGCTAATGTAGCCACGCCTATTTACAAATAACAACCAATGAGATTGCTTAGTTAAGGACCAATGGGAGTCTTTCCCTCCCAGGGAATAGTACTGTTCTGATTGGTCGCTGTTACAAAGCGACCAATAGGAAGTTCGGTCAGAGGAGCCCTGGCTTGGCTCGAAGCTTAACATTGAATGTAAATGGGCCGATTCAAGTGAGGATTCCAATACATTACATGAAGAGGAACAGAAGCTCAGTGGTAAAGATTCTGCTTTGCATACAAAAGTTCCCAGGTCCAGTCCCCAAAATCTCCAGTTAAAAGGTTCAGACAATGTGAACAATCTCTACCCAGGACAGTGGAGAGCCACTGCCAGTCAGAGCAGAGAATACTGACCATGGTAGCCCAATGGTCTGACAAGGCAGCGCCCCGAGCTGAATATTGGATGGGGCGGGATATAAATCCCAAAAATAAATATTAAATAAATAAATAAATAAATAAGAAACTGGTCCGAGAAAAACTGACTTCACTATTTAAATAGTGCCACGAGGTGCTTTCTGATACTCATCTCATTACTGTCACGAAACCTGTACTACCTGAGCCACAGAGAGAACTAAACAAAGGATATTTTTGTAAATGTATATGCCGTCTCTCCAGACATGCTTAGGGTGGCTCACAACTGAAATAATAAAAGAAAACCAACAAAGCATGTAAAAAGAATATTTAATGAGACTAAATCACAGCAATAGGAATAAGTCAATACAGTTAATAAATAGTAAAGCATTCTAATAAAAACAAGCAGAGTCAATAGCATTCCTTTTGTCAGCATTTCCCATTTCCTTGTGCTTCCTATAACTTAATTCAGCTTAAAGCCCAGTAATACCTTTACTGCTACTGGGCTTTTTACTCTTTTGCAGCAACAGACTAATGTGGCTAACTCCTCTGGATCAATTCAGTTTAGCCCATTTTGGACATACCTGCAATAACACTGTTAATACTTAGTAGTATTCTCTATTAAGTGAGTATTCTCCAGGTTCAGTTCCCAGGTTGAAAATCATTACTTTAGTGCATGAAAATCTTTTCTTCAAAACACTTAATGCAAACACTTTTCAATTTTGTAAATAAGACTATTATCTGACAATGAAATAAGATGTGATGGCCTTGTGTATTGCGACCATGTTGCTTCCCCTATAGGTGTAGTGGTCACGCTGTCTGACAGAAGAACCACTCATAGTTTGCTTGCACATATATCTTTGCAGGGGTGGATCGACTATGAAACTAATGAAGTTTAAGCTTCAGGGCCCCTAATCCTAAAGGGACGCTGAAGCATTTTTTTAAATGAGTTAATTTTTCAACAAAATTGGTGGAGGTTTTTAAGTGTTTGTTATTAAAATAAGGCTATTTTAGTGACAGAATCATAAGCCAATAGGTTGAAGTACATAATACTGACCTTAGAATATGCTCTAATACCCATTTCATATGGCCTCAAAATGTCCCTGTAATTGGTCAAATTTCAAAATTTTCTCAGGGGCTTGCAGCACTTGAACCCCCAGCTGTATGGGCTCACCGAGCTCACCAGAATCTATTCATAGCCTACATTTTGGCAGCTGGATCCTTGAATCCTTCGTTGGTGCATGGCTTAATATTTTTACAGCTCAGCCCTTAGCAAATCAGAACAGTTCAAGCTTTAGGGTCCCAAAAATGTAGGTCCACCACTGCAACACTGGTACATGGAAACCAGAATCCCAGGAAAGGTGGTAGTCAGTTTGTCTGTACCAAAGTTGTAGGTGAAAAAAATGCATGTGGTGTGCCTGTTCAGATAATATGGCCACAGCGCATACTGGGAGCAGTATGTTCCTGATATCCATAGTTGTCAGCCTCCAGGTATGTGTAAACAACTGAAAAAAAGGCTATAGTGACTATCCAGTTTGGTGTAGTGGTTAGGTGCACGGACTCTAATCTGGGAGAATGGGGTTTGATTCCCCACTCCTCCATTTGCACCTGGCTGGATGACCTTGGGCAAGCCGTAGTTCTGATAAGAGCTGTTCTTGAAAAAGAGCAGTTTCTGTCAAGAGCTCTCTCAGCCCCACCTACCTCACAGGGGTCCCGGTCACACAGACTGTAAAATGCAGGGGGAAAGCGTGGCAGTTTGGCCCGGAGCAAAATAACGTGCGACCGCCCGATCACATGTCCCGTCGAGGTCCTGAGGGTAGGGGCGAGGTGGCGATCACACAACAATCCTGCAGCATGGCAAAGAAGTGGTGCAGCATGATCTCACCAATGGCATGCGTGATTCTGCGGAGCAATGGAACTTTCACTTTCCTGTTAGTGCGCATGCGCAGTTGGGTGCTTGTGTGCATCCTGTGGAGACTTGGGGGGGAAAACTGTTTGCAACGGGACATGGGTGGGCGCCGGATGCCACAGACAACCACTGGAAATGTGATCAGAAGCCAGCCCTTGCCCCGCGGTTTCCAGAAACTAGTACCTCGGAGGTACTAGTTTTTAGCTCCGCATCTTCAGCGGGAAGCCTCGGGTTCACCATGGGAGCTCTACACTTCCCAGATGTTCCGGTGTGATTGCGCCTGGAAAATCCACCTATCATCCATCTCAGTAGCGTGGCTAATGCTCCGTGTGACCACAGCAAGGGTGTCTGTTGTAAGGAGGGGAAGGGAAAGGAGTTTGTAAACCGCTCTGAGACACCTTTGGGTAGTGAAGGGTGGGATATAAATCCAATCTCTTCTTCTTCATCATCCTAAGGTGATGTAGAGACGTCATCAATTACAGTAGCTTTTAGCTAGAGACTTCTTGACTCATAGACACCACTGTTACCACTATTCCATACCACTATTCCATACTGATGAAAACTTGCTGTAAGGGGAAGACTTCTGTGGTTTTAACTTCCCAAACAATCTTCATGTGCCTCTGGCTCTTTCAGGCTTCTTCTTTGATGCTTTTGTCCCCCAGCTTTCCCCCCCCCCTGGTGCCTACCAACAATCTTGCACAACCATGGTAATTGTTTTGTCCATGAAAACTGACATTGGGCTTAATCCTATTGTTCAGCTCAGGTGATAGCCTTGGGTCTACACCCAGCTAGGTTACAGTCTGGCATATTCCTCTGACAGTTTGTTTTATTGGATCTCCATAAAATCAGCGCAGCCGCACAAGATATAACTCTGATTGGAATACAGCCCTGTGATTGCCTTTTCCCTGAACTCGCGTCTTTCTGATTGTTTTTTAAAAGTTATTCCAACCGCTGTAGTTTTTTTGTGGATGCATCTGTCTCCCTTTGCTCTTCTTTAGTACCTTTTATAGACCCATGCCACATTCCTGCAATATTAAGTGGGAATGATTTATGAGGACACTGCTAATGGATATTCTTAACCCTACTTGAAACCAAATATAGATTCAGGTTGGAAGGTGGGAGCGGGACCCAGCTGGAATACTTATCATGCTGCGGCGAGCATCCACAATATCAAGCGGCTTCTTCCTGCGCATAATGTGAAACAGCAATTTCCAGATGCCTGTGTTTGAGGAATAATTACAGCCGTCGCTATAAAATATACCCAGACAAGGTCAGTTCCTACAATTGTATAGTCAGATTTGGTTCAGGTTGTTTTTTTCAATTTTGTCAAGAGGTCAACATTCTGAGAGGTTTATATATCCTTTGTGCTGTCCTTCAGTATTAGCATGAAAGAGGGGCTGTTTCTGATTTACAGGAAGAAGAAGAAGAAAACAATGGAAAGATGCATACCTCCACTTGGAGTCTGCATGCATATAATAATGTGAGGCTCTTTCTGACTCTTCCCTAGAAAATATTAACACATTCCATGTGTAAAGAACATTGCTTCATTTTAATATTAAAGGAAATGGATAATTAACTTTACTACTACTACTACCACCACCACCACAAGTACTGTTGCTGCTACTGTTACTACTATTACTACTGGGCAGTATCCTCAGGCTGGAGGAAGCTCCTCTAGCCTAAGGAGTTTTTCTCCAGTTTGAGGAGTCATCCTCCAGCTTGTGGCACTTCCTCCAGGAGAAGGGAGGAAGGCCCTTTAAGCTGGAGAAAGGCTTCAGACATCACTTAGTAGAGAGGTAGGATTCTTCCTCCAGGAGAAGGGACACATGTTGGAGGAAGGCCCTCCAACATGTGGAGAAAGGTTTCAGACATCACTTAGTAGAGAGGTAGGATATAGGCTAGCACATAGTTGTAAACCTAACAAATGTATTTGGAGTAAAAGAAAAAATGCCCCATGAATTCCACCCCCCCCCAAAAGCTACTATTTCAAGAAAACATTTTAAGTGCTCTGGAAAGTTACCTCCCTTCCTGATAAAACATGACTGCTCCTGATAATCTGGAGAACATCCATGTCATGGCTACAGTGAGATATGTTCAAGGGTCAGACAAATATGGCAGACCAGCAACAAAAATTACGATATGAATGAAATTATTTTCCGCCTCATGCGTAAATGTATATTCAGGCTCTGGGTACTTGTGTATATTTGTGTATTATAAAACACAATGTCTTCTGCTACCACATATATATATCATGGGACATGCTCCTGTCCCAAGATACACTGGGATTTGGCTTGGGAGAGAAATATACAAGGTATTTTTAACTGAGGACCAGTGTGGTGTTGTTGTTAAGAGTGTTGGTCTACTTTCTGGGAGACCAGGGTCAAATCCCCACTTGTGCCATGGAACTTCACTGGATGACACTCTCTCAGCATAACCTACCTCACAGGTTGTTGTGAGGGTAAAATGGAGGAGAGGAAAAGGATGTAAGCCACTTTGAGTCTGCACTGGGGAGAAAAGACGGGGTACAAATAAAGTAAATAAATAAAATTTATGCCAAAGGGCTACAAGTGTTCAAAGTCCATAATCTCAGTAATGCTGCAACAAAGTAAGCCTAATTATTCAAATTTTTATTTCTCATTCTTAAACTCAGGGCTAACTAGGAGAATTTCTGAAAATAATTATTTATTTGGAAAATGGGAAGTTCCCCTCAACTCCCTAGACTTTTGGTTTATTTTCACCTATGACAGCATCCAGGTGTTTTCTGTGCCATTTTTTGCTGATTCACTCATTCCTTCCTGTAAGGCCCCCTAAAACAATAATCTTAACACAGCAGGGCCAAGACTAAATAGGGAAGGGGCTCCTGGTCTATGTATACAGAGTTCAGACTTCGCCCAAGGATCGTGCCCAAAGAGACAACGTGACAAGATTGTTGTAGTAAAATCAGTTGTTCTCTTTACTGAATGATATTTAATTCACAAGCACACAAAACAGAATCACTCTCACATACACACAAGTTCCTTGAGATACAGTAGAAATGGGAAACAATCACTTTTATACTAAATGGATGGGAATGAGGAAGGTAAACGGCATATACTTATCTGATTCAGAGCTCGACCTGGGAATACAGAAGTTCTAACTAGAGGAAATCCTATTGCACACAGTTGGAACCAGCCAACACGTGTGGGCTTCTTGGCTGCAGTCCAAGAAAACATGTGAGAATTACCTATACTAGAGCTTAAGTTACAGAGTTGAGGTAGAAGATGGCTAGCTAACAGGGTTCAAACTGTTGAACCTTGCACTTTATAACCTTTGTTAGGGGGCTGGCATCTGTACCATCCTCCCACCTGTAGTCCGTCCCATTACCTGACTCTACTGGTTATTAGGAGATGATGTGTCTACCTAGAAGGAGGGGGCAATATTGAAATCTAATCCTTTCTCTTTAGGGAGGCATCTGGTCCAGGTGTGAGGTTGGGGTGCCAAGCAACCTTTGACTTGTAAATAGCTTTAGCTGGGTCCCAAGCTGTAAACAGGAAATAGTCTCTTGAGATGCAAACCAGAACCTTTCAGGGTTACGTGTTAGCTTGTAATTCCTTCATGGTGGATGACATGTTGTTTCTATTCACTCCTTGGCTGACCATAATGGAGTTGCCTTCTCCTTCCCAGGCTGGGTGGATGTGTGTGTGTCACTTCATTAGCATACCAGTGCAGACAAACTAGCAGAACAGCAGGCTTCCAAGCAACACAGTCACATCAAGCAATAGCACACAGTATTCCCAAATCCATAGATACTGGCAAATATAGTCCATGTGTGTGTGTGTCAGCAAACACAAATAAAAAGCGATTTATATGCAGTTTCCCCAACAACATGCAAGAATTTCAAGATTGCTTTATCCATGGAGACACTCATACCGGTAATGTAAGGATAGGAGAACATCAACGTGTGAACTGCTGGGGCTGAACAATGTAATCACATGCAGAAGGGCCATGGTTCAGTGGCAGAACTTCTGTTTTGCATGCAGAAGGTTGTATGTTCAGTCTCTAGCTTCCCCAGTTAAAGAATCTGGGAGTAGGTGATTATGAAGGACCTCTGCATAAGACCCTAGAGAGCTACTGCCAGTCTGAATAGACAGTGACTTTGATGGACCAAGGTGGGCAGCTGTGTTGGTCTAAAGCAATAGAACAATGTTTGAGTCCAGTGGCACCTTTAAGACCAACAAAGTTTTATTCAAGGTATGAACTTTTGTGCACAAGCACACTTCCTCAGATACAGTGAAATGGAACTGAATAGCCCATTCATATAGGCAGAGGTTGAGCAGTAAATTAGCATACAATATAATGAAGATATTTATCAGAATCAGGAATAACAAGCTTTGTTTATGTGATTACCATTTAACATAATGAAGGTCCCGGTCACACGGAGAATTTGCCTCGAGAGAGGCACGACTGTCAGGTGGATTAAATGGATGCGATCATACGGAAACATCTGGGAAGCCCGTCCCCAGCCCGTAGCTTACCACCAAAAATCTGGAGTTAAAAAGCACTGCCCATGAGCTACTAGCAAACAGTTTGCCACGGTCCTCAGACGGACTGTCACCGTCTGATCACCCCAGCGCACTTTTGCCCCATTGAAGCACTGCAAGAACCATGTGCAGATGAAAACAATGCAGTTTGCCGCCATCATGTCTGATCGCATTGCAATGGTTCACATTGCAATGGCACTAATAGCCACACCTCCTCCCCGCGTTATCTGGCCCGTGTGACCAGGGCCGAAGATCTTTTAATGGATGCAAAACCCAAACAGAAATAACAAGTCCACATGGTCATCGTTTGTTTGGATTTAATCCCTGGGAAAACACGGAGTGGCAAATAAATATGTCAGACTTGGAGACTGATGTGTAAACATATCCTTCTTAATTGTGGAATACAAAGAGCAAATAACTGAGACCCTGTTGTTACGCTACATTGGTCTCCTCTTAAGCATGGAGGTAACAAACAGGAGGTGGGGTGAATGGCTGTGCAGTGTTATGTCTCCTCTGTCAGAGAAATACATTCCAATTCATATTGATATTTACCAATAGTCTGGTTCAGTATAGGGCAGCTTCGTAAGTTTACTTACAAGGGAAAAGTGAAGAAATTTTTGTGGAACGATGGTTGTGCTCCTGCCACACACACCCATACGGGGAGGGTGCCCCCTGCCACCTAAGGGCAGGTACCCATGTATGTATGAAAACCTAATAAATATAATTTAAAAAAATAATCCATGAATTTAGACTGGCATAACTCTACATAGGATTGTACTGGAAATCTACAAGCAGTTGTAACACGTTATACAAAATTTGTTGTTTTTTAAGTGGAGGATTCTTAATGCTTCTGTTAAACTTTAAAATGAGATCCAGGTAACTCAGAACTCCAAAACTGTGCAGAGGTTTGGATGAGGAGAATTTCAGAAGCATCCTTATTATCCTCATATCTCTGTTAGGAGGATTCTGGATGGGCGGTATCGGCTTGCCTAGAGCCACCTACTGAGTCCATGGCAGAAGAAGGATTTATTTACATCTTGAGCTGGTTTTGGCTTCAGGTCCTTTTTACAGTTCCATATTTGACCTTAAGGGACAACAGACAAACTCCTGCTTGCTGGTTTTAGACCTTTTTTTTTTTTTTTAGTTTGGATTATAATCATTTATTTTATTTTTATTTTCTGATTTTGAGTTGCAAGTCTTGATTCAATAGGAGAAATGCAAATTGTCCCCACAACCTCTAACAAGCACACAAAACATCTAGGGGTTGAACTAGTTTTATTAAGAACTGAACTGCATGTTGTTGTTGTTGTTTTATTGTTGTTATTGTTATTGCTATTATTATTTAATCTGTGTGCAGGTGAAACTAGGAGGAAGCCCTACTGACTACGAACATTTCTGTCACGCCCCAGCCTTACTGCAAACCTGGCTGGTTTTGCTTCCAGCTTTGTTTACCCTAGCCTGAACAGAACATGGGGTCAAGTGCAATGTTCCCTCTAAGCTCCAAAGGGCTGTGAGCAGAAATTCTACCTCGTGAGCGGAAAAAAACTAGTAGCATTAAAGTTGTGAGTGAGTCGTCTACATTTGACTATCATGTAAATTAGGTTTTTTAGATTACTTCCATAACCTTGTAAAAATCTCAGAATACGTTCTTTTAAATTATATTTAAACAATACTTTAAGAATAATACATACAAAACATACAAACATGAAATATAAACTGCTAGCTGTATTAAAGAAACAGAGGTTTGGAGGTGGAACATGGGGAGGACAGGAACCTCAGTGGGGTAGGATGCCGGTGTCCACCCTCCAAAGCATCCGTTTTCTCCAGAGGAACTAATTTATATGGAGTTGAGCTGGAATAACTCAAGGGGGAGGGTTCCCTGTCCAGGTCCCACCTGGAGGCTGGCATCTCTGCTGGAAGCCCTGGATGGTGGGCTCACACCCTCCCTTCCCCCATGGGAATGCTGGAGTGAGGCCCTTGGATGGCGAGCTCAGTCCATGCGCCCCCTCCGCATGGGCCTGCTGGAAGGCCCTGCCAACTGTGGGGCCAGGCTGCACACTTCCCTTCTTCCCCCCCCAAGCCTGCTGGAGGATCTTAGAATGGTGTCCCCCCAATGGGCTTGCAGAGGCCAGGACGCATGCTCCCCTCCTCTTCTGACGAGGTTGCTGGAGGACGGGTGCAGGCTGGGAGCTCCCTCCTGCTTCCCCCCTGGTCCCGACGGGCTTGCAGGGACCAGACTGCACCCTCCCTCCTCTTCTGACGGGGCTGCTGGAGGCCCTTGGATGGCAAGTGCACACCACGTGTGTCATGCCTGTACCCAACCCGGTGCCTGGGAGCTCTGAAACGGAGGACTCCGTGCCTTTAACATCATCAGAAGCATGAGAGTCCTCACCATACCTAAGTGCCGGGGAGGATGAACACCAAACCCCAGGACAGTTTGCACCTGAAGCCGATCGGGCTATGCCTGGCCCCAGCAACACGCCACCTGATTCTCCGCCACCTGTTGACTGGCTGAGGAATCAGAGGTGCCAGGATTTAGCAACCAGGCGCAAGGAGGCACGCTTGTGTGGTTGGCGATCATTAAGCCCAGATTACTAACAGAATCAGGGATTTCGCGAAGCCATGCTAACGAGATAATAACCGAGCATGCTATCTGAACAGACCGCTGGAGGCTAGCAAACTGTGCTGGCAAACTTGTCCATTGGACCAGAAGCTCTGTACCTCTAACTCTGTTTTGCTCCTGACTGATTTCCTGGTTCCTGACTCCAGTCCATGTTTTGATGATTCCTCTGGCTCTTGATCCTCGGCTACGTACGATACTGGCTTGTTTGGACTCTGACTATGGGTAATGTTTGACTATGACTGGCTTGGCTTTGTGTGATTGGGACTTTTGCTCGGACACTTTTGATCTCTCTGGCTTGACTCTTGGACTGGACTGTAAACTCTCCCTCCCTGCCTTGCCCCACTGGCCCTGTCGTGACAACGTGTCCCCTCCCGTCTCCTCCCCAAGGCTGGAGGTCCCTGCCAGCTACCAAGGCCAGGCCACACACACACCCCTCCCCTGGCAGTCTCCCCACAGCCCAAGCCTATCTGCTACCTACCCCAGCTGGCTGATGCTTCGAGATGATGTTCTTCAGGAGCAGTCAGCAGGGAAGATGCTTGGGAGAGCTGCATGGGAAACTGCAGGGTGCTAGAAGCAAGCAGGGGGCAGCCCCTATTTCAGGCAAGCAGGCAGCCAGCAGGCCACCTAAGTGGGAGGGCGAGGCATCCCAGAGGAATCTCCTGTGTGTCGAGGAGGAGAAGCTGTGCATCCACTAGGGAAAATCCCTGCGAGTTTGCGCACAAATGCACGCTACAGGGTACTGTGGTCAAGTGATGTCAAGCTCCATCTTCTCCCCTATACAATGACTAAGGGGCTGCCTGAGACTGCTAAGCACCAGAGAAGACCCTAACCCCTAGATCCACAGCCAGTAATTGGGTGGCTTGAGAAAGCCTCTTTTCATCTTTAGAGATCTCTGGGAGCTCACCAATTACCCCTACTGATATTTTGTTTATTCATTTATTTCCTTTAAACCCTAGCCTTTCTACCTACTGGGGACTCAAAGTGGCTTATATTATTCTCCTCCGTTTTATCCTCACAACAACAATGGTATCCATGTCTTTCCTGGCAACTGGTGTGGGACAGGGGGACTTACCAGTAGAAAAAAGAAGACCTAGGCCATGTCACTGGTGTCGCACAGGCAGTGATGTCATCATAGCAGTGATTTCTAGGCAATGTTCTGGTATTTGGGCAAAAATTCTATGGTAAAAGCAGCTTCTACCATAGAGTTTTGCCCAAATAACAAAGTGTTGCCCTGAAGTTACTGGCATGATAATTTCACTTCCTGTGCAACACTAGTAACATGGCCTAGGCCTTCTTTCTACTGATAGGTCCCCCCACTGGTCTTGGGGGCTCGTGTCCGGGATCTGTCCTGTTTGTCTGGATCACATGCAAGGCCGGCACGTATGTGGTTCAGTCAAACAGATGTAGAGGAGAAACTGTTTTCTGTGTGTTTCCGTGAAGGCTGATGGCGCTTCCATAGCAGCTGCTCTTGCGAATGAGTGATTGAGTTCTTGTGTGTGTGGCTCTAGTGAGTATTCGAAAAGTAGTAGGGAGACTGTAAAAAGCTCCTGAATTGGAAAAGTAGTAGGGACAACCAATATAATACCATACCATAAAACATTACAATAAATACAACCTATTGAGATTTGAGATTTGGCGGCCATCTGTATAAAGTGCTAGTGCTTATGTGGAATGGCCAGTGTGGCCAGGGCTATTGGAACGCTTGTTGGAACAGCTCGATATTCCAGCCTCCTGGCCCCCAGCTCTCTGGGTCACGCAGAGGACTCCCCACCGCTGCCTCTTCCCCAAGCATGGCTTGCTTCCCCAGGCAGAGTGTGAATGCTGCAAAAGTGAGTTTAAAATTTTTTTATTTACATTTTATTTTTTATTTTGTGATGTCAATGCACCCTGACTTATTTAAAGGCCTCATGAATGACAAAATCCTGGCTACAGGCCTGCTGGCAACTCTAACAACAACCCTGTAAAATAGGTTAGGATGAGAGTTTGTGACTGGTGCAAGGTCAACCACCAAGCTTCCAGAGCAGAGCAGGGACTTGAACCTGGGTCTTCAAGACCCTAACCCAATATTGTAACCCTATTAACCCAATTCCAACTATCCTAGTTAGAGTCTCAGCAGTCTAATCATGCCTATAGTATAATCAGAAAATATACAACACCATGCCAAAAATATTCTATGTTTTTACAATATAGTCTTATTATTTAAACAGCATATTATAATTATCTAATAATATTATTACAATTCACACGTAAGGCACAAGAGCATATAAAAACCAACAGGTACACATTCTCACACAAAAAGTCAGAGTCTTTCTTGCAGAAGATGAAAGCAGTCGGATGAAAGCAGTCAAGCAGCCAACTCGCTACTCCAGACTGAAAAGCAGTTTCAATCAGACTTCGTCAGGACCATGCATCAATTGGAACCAAAACCTTCATATAAACAAAAGCAGAGCAAACACCTCCAAGGGGGTTTGGAGAACCATTTGGCCGAACTGAAAGAAATGAGACAGCTGTTAAATCCCCTTGGAGGTGTTTGCTCTGCCCTTCCAAGGAAGCCTTCCTGGCTTCCACAACAGAAGAGGGATGGGTAGGGTTGCCAGACCCCCACCGGCTAGGAAGCTGTTTCTTCAGCATCACACTGGGCTTCTGTGGTCAGTTTTCTGGCACGGTCTGGAAGCCTCCATCTCCTCAGAGGTAAGTGCTGAGGCAAGAGGTCTGACCCCAGACACCAACATATCTATTTAAGGCAACAAGACAATCAATGTAAGAAAAACTTCATCCCCAATAAAAGTCACCATCTGAACAGATCCATTGCACTGCAGCTTTGCCCCCTCTCCTATGCACCCTAACTCAGCCAGCAGAGAGCCGAAATAAGGGATAAGGAAGCTGTGGAGTTTTTGCTTCTGGGAGATGGATTCAGCCAACACATTTGGAGCACTAAAATGTCTTTGACTTCTCCGCAGGGAACTGGCTAACTCTTTCAGGTCAGACTGATCCAATTATGTTAAAGGAAGACAGAGTGATATCCAATTGCAGCTTTGTTGCAGGCTCAGGAAACACAGATCATGAAAAGATGAAGAAGGGCAAGGCTTTCTTCTCTTGCTCTTTACATGCTTTTGAAATCTAAATCCTACAAAACGTTGAACATCTTCACTTCTCCCTGGTGCAAAGCTTAACCGGCTCTCATCCTAGATCATGTTATTTAACCCTCAGATAATTTCTCAGTGGATTTCCCTTATTAGCATTTTTAAAAGATTTTGATTAGGGCATGATGACTTCATTAACATTGTAGTCATTTCTCCAGCTCAGAGGAATTGACCATTCAGGAAGCGTATATGACAATGTAATGACTGTACAATCCTCTAATGGATTTTGACTGTTCTCTTATATTTCAATAATTGATTGGAATATTGCTAAGGAAGCTAGACTTTAAATATTATTCCCAAAGTAACTTTATGTTACAATGTAGACATTTCAGAAAATTCAAGAATACTGTGAGTTGCCATTAATATAAGGGCAAACTCACTTGTATTAAAAGATGAACTAAAACTGAGATTATTTCAGTTTATTATTTGTTAAAAGCATTTCTACCCCTACCTTTCCTCCTAAAAAGAGGATACAAGATGACTCACAAAAGTATCATAGAATAAAGCAGTTGGTACTAAATTGATTCACAATTAAAAATTCCTCTAAAGTGTAACATATCATCATATAGAAGGTCATCTATAAAAACCAAAAACTGCCATCAATTAGCCAAAGACATTCTTAAATAAAATATTCACCTTCCCAAGGGCTGGCAAGGGAGATAGGTTCCTAATCTCCAAAGGGAGTCTGTTATATAGAGCAGGTTCTATTAGGCCTCGTTCATACGAGGCAGTTTGGGCCGGGAGCGGGCCAGATTGGAAGCGCATCAAATGGGCGCGATCCCACGCCTTGACACTCTAGGAATTGCCCAATCTCTCTACGTTCACTACCACAGGGAAAATTCCTAGAGCATCACCCAGAAGTGACCACATCCTCCCCAAACTCCATCCTTTGCAGGCACCACCTTCAAATTTTCTTGCTGAGAGAGTGCTGGTAACCCTACTGAAAACCTGTTCAACTTGCCCTGAAGAATGAGATCACTAAGAAATGAGTGTAGCTGCAGCATGGGTTCATACAAATTAGTACATTTAACAGAAGTCAGAAAGAGATAGGCAACCAGTGAAGATGCCTCAAAACTAGTATAATGTGGTTATGGCACCTAAGAGAGATCATATTAGGCACCAGGCAGGTCTCACATATGTAGAGATATTAGTTTTGTTATAAATATCCACATAAGAAATGTTGAAGATGTTGTGCTCCTACAAGGTAGTTATAAAAGGAAGGGCCTTCAAAGGTTTTCATGAAATTGTAACTAATGAGGTATCAAGGGCAACAAATTTTAAACATTTATTCCTGTAAACTCTAACAGATAGGTAACTCACTGTTCTTAAGTATCACAGCTCTCTTTGATCATTGTTCCCATGAATATTTTCCTAATGCATGTTGGAACTATGATGTACATTGTGAGTTTTCATGCTTTCATAGTTTTTCAGAATAGATAATGAACTGATGGATAATCTAATACCCTTAACGTAGTGATGAGAGCTACACAACGATACTGCTGTAGGCAATTATGAGGGTAGAGGTATCGGGGGGGGGGATTTCATCTTTATGTTTTTTATCCCTTGTAGATCACAACAAAGCTTCAGAGATTTGAAAAGTGTTCCTGTAGAACGTTTTTATTCATACTGGATGAGCTTCGGGGCATACAGCTAGCTTGTAATAATGTTAGAGCATCATTTTTTAAAAAAAGTTTTACAGTGAATAGAAACCAAAGCTTGATGTTAGGACATAGTAACCAACAAGCCTTGGAGAAAATGCTCTGTCCCTTTAACTGAGGGATATAGTTTGCTAAGAGCATGAAGGCCATTCAGATGTAGAGAAAGTGGTAGGCAATTCTGGAACATGTTTATTTAGGCCTGATGAAATAGTTAAGGACCCCATATCATATTCATCATGTACAATCCCCACAGCATATGTGATCATGGTTATTCATCTCAAGCTGATTCCCAACCAAGTAATTGCCTGACACCACATAGCACTATATAAAGAGGGTTTTTTTAAGGACTTCCTGTTTCTAAATTGCTGAATTGTAGGCATGAAAAGCTGCTACATCTTGGTACAAACTGACACACACATTTCTTGAGGGGAAGAGGTATGTCTTTAACAAGCAACATATTTATTTACTTACTTACTTAGTTGCATATGTATGTATGTATGTGATTTATATCCTGCCCTACCCTGCAAGTGGGGTCAGGGTGGCTTACAACGTGTCACAAAAACATAAAAAAATAGAGCAATCAAAACATTAATTGAAGCAGGATTAAAATTAAATAAATTATTTTAAAGTATCTATACATAGTGGCAGCTCGAGAGTTCCTATTCCAGAATCATAGAATCATAGAGTTGGAAGGGACCTCCAGGGTCATCTAGTCCAATGCAAGAAATTCACAAATACCTCCGCCTCAACACCTGCAGTGACCACTGCTCCACGCCCATAAGAATCCCTGGCCAAACTGGCCTGGAGAGTATGCTGAGCTCATGCCAGGACACGTGGTGGATCAGTCTGGTGGAATTAAAGTACTGTATCTGGTGCCCATGGTGTGAGTGGCATCGTGGAATGCTTGAAGCAGGAAAGGCCAATCTCATTTGACATCCGCTACCTCAACCATAATCCTCCATTCCTAGATCCAAGCTGCAATTATAGTCCCTTCCTTCCAGCTTTCACATTTTTCTTCTTCTTATTATTATTTCAAGTATTTATATCCCACCTTTCCATAACACTCACGGCAGTTAACAAACAAGCTTTTGTTAACTGGAGGCAGTTGAGCCAACAACGTAAGGCAGGATTCTTAACACAAGATTTTATTTTTCTGTCCTTCTTAGAGCCTCTGCTCTAGTTTCTCCTCAATCTTTTTTCCTCATCTTCCCACCCTGTTTTTGTCTGTCTTTACATGGTGGTGGTGGTGGTGGTGATGGTGGAAAGTGCTGTCAAGTCACAGCTGACTTATGACAACCCCATAGGGTGTTCAAGGCAAGAGATGTTCGGGGTGTTTTGCCGTTGCCTGCCCGCATCACGACCCTCCTATCCAGGCCAGGTCTCCCGATTGGGACAAGCTTCTAAATGTCAATACTGAAATTAATTCAACACAATACAAACCTAAAAATGGTTTCCTTAAAAAGACAAAACTTACACAACATACAATTCAGTAACAATTGTGTATTTTTTAAAAAATAAACCAATGCATTAACTGTAAAAAATGGCAATGACAGTAACCAAAAGCCTGTGGAGCATCTATGTGAAGTGACAATCACCAGAAATTGAGAAAGAGGACAAACCACTCTCCCATTCTGCCTGGGCTGTGCCATTTCAGAAAGTCCAGCTGGACACTGAATGTTTGAATGCTCCCTCCACAATGAAAATATTTCCTATAAAGAGAAAGCAAGCAGGTCGCACATAGAACAACCATGTAGAGCATGATGCCAATGTAAGCCATGGCAAGTGGCTAGCCTGGAACCTTCACACTGCCATATTTGCAATGTAAAAAAGGTAAAGGTAAAGGTTCCCTTGCTCGAAAGCCAGTCGAATCCGACTCTAGGGTTGCGGTGCTCATCTCCGTTTCAAAGCCGAAGAGCCAGCACTGTCCGAAGACGTCTCCGTGGTCATGTGGCCAGCATGACTAAACACCAAGGCGCACGGAACGCTGTTACCTTCCAACCGAAGTGGTCCCTATTTATCTACTTGCAATTTCTTGCTTTCGAACTGCTAGGTTGGCAGGAGCTGGAACTAGAGATGGGAGCTCACTCCATCATGCGGCACCCGGGTCTCGAACTGCTGAACTACCGACCTTCCACAGCCTGCAGTTCAGTGTCTTAACCACTTGAGCCACCGCAGCTCCAATTTTGCAATGTACATGCATGTTAAGTGGCCTATATTAAACACCAGGTTGCCCCTGACCGCAGCTTGAAAACGGCACAGCATATCAACCGATCCATCAAAAAGGGACTTCTTTATGCTTCTTCCGGCTCTTAGTCCTCTCCTCACCATTCCACCCCCTGCCCCTCTGCAAAACCATCCCTCTCACACAGATGACGGTTAAGTGCAAAGGAGTTGATAAATCAAAGCTTTGAACCTCATTCAAACATAATTGGAAAGGTAGGGCAAGTTTTATAAGCACAGTTGTCTCGGGCTCCCTGGAAGCAATATTATTAAATTAGCTGTCTGCCACGTCGCGCTTGCACTGATTATACTGAGACTGCAATACAAACATGACAAAAGAGAGGAACAAATGTGAGGAGGGCATGATTAGAGAGGGGAAGTTGCCGCTTCCTTTGCCAAGCTGAGATGGAAACAAATGGTCTCCACTCATACAGCTCCCAGAGACCCTAGAAGGAGCCAAGAGTTCTGTTGTGGTATCTAATTGCCATAGGCAGGGGGAGGGAGCAAGAGAGACCCGTCAGTTATTAAACATCTCTGCTTTATGAACTTCTAAATCAAGGCACTGGTAAGTTCACTGGCACATGCCACATCTATGTGGGCTAATCTATGTTGGCTAAATCGTTCATCAGGCTCGGAGTGGCAGCTGTATGGCAGTAGCAATCCAAATCCAATCTTTGGTTGGATTCCAAAGAGACTCAGGTCTGGGTCACGCATAGAAAAGAATAGTCCTTTTCAGATGTCTTCTGGCATTGTGCACTAATAGCTGTGATCCTCCTGCCACGCACAGCAGTTCCTATGTCATATGAAGAGGGGTAACAAG
The DNA here is from genome assembly GCF_001447785.1 of Gekko japonicus. Lineage (NCBI taxonomy): Eukaryota > Metazoa > Chordata > Lepidosauria > Squamata > Gekkonidae > Gekko > Gekko japonicus. The sequence continues at coordinate 80,952 of NW_015175409.1, forward strand.
CATGCATTTACCAGGCATGAACAGCCTCAGTATCTGTAAATGTAAACCCTGAAAACTCCAGTTATCAGTTTGTACATTACCCAAATTCAGGAAGGCATGTGAAGAACTAGAACACAGATTAAAAAGCAGGGATTATTTGAATCTAGTGTATCCACTGTTCCCAGTCTAGTGCAATAAATCTCCCAGGGAAGCAAAAGTGGGAAGGGAGACAGGTACTTAACCAGAAACTAAATTTATTGACCTAACCAAGATACAGAGTTGAAAAGGGTAGCCGTATCAAACAGCAGCGGTACAAAACAATGAGACTTGGATGGCAAGGGGCAGCATCAGCATTCCCCACAGTGGGGCAGATGCCAGGGCCCAGAGATTCCCACCACCATCTGCCTTTCCCCAGAACACTCACTTGGGAGTGTTCTGCCGTCACCACTCCTGGCTGCACATGCATCCAGCAGCACTAGGGAGGGATGTGCAAGTGATGCATGGCAGCAGTGCTTGTGGCAGTGGGTAGAGTGCCCAGTGCAGTTGGAGAAAGGGCATGCAGGCAGGCAGGGCTCTAGTCGGGGGGGAGCTCTCAGGTACGGAGCTCCGGAAGAGAATTGCCTGCCCGCATCACGACCCTGCTATCCAGGCCAGGTTGTTTCAGAACATACGGTCTCCCGATTGGGACATGTTTCTAAATGTCAATGCTGAAATTAATTCAACACAATACAAACCTAAAAATCGTTTCCTTAAAAAGACAAAACTTACACAACATACCACATACAGCAGTGGTGCAGGCGGTTAAACGCCTGCATATAACATCTCAAACAGCTGCGACAGCTGTTTGATTCCCACCGCGGCCAGAATGAGCACCTGGCCCTTGTCCCAGCTCCCGCCAACCCAGCGGTTTGAAAGCATGATGTAACACCGAAGAGCAAGTAGATCAATGGGTACCTACCTTAGAGGGTAGGGGGCACCCTCCCCACGTCGAGGGGGGTCCGTGGAGCAATGATGGCGAGAGGTGGCGGCGGTGAGCGGCGGAAGAAAGATGGTGACGGAGGCATAACATCTTCGAGGGTCCGGACGCTGGTGGAAAGGCGGAGCCAGGAAGACGTCGGAGCGTGGAAGGCGCATGCGCGGTGGAGCCTTAAAGGGACAGAACCGAAAGCTGCACCAAAAAGCACTCCGACCGCCAGAGAGGCCCGCTGTACCACCACCGGAGGAAAGAAGTCAGAAGAAGCCGTGCCGACGAGCGACAAGCCGTCCCAGAATGTCCTTCCACTGGGTGCTGTTAGGACAGTCCCCACCCCTATACATGTGGCCTTAGGTAAGGGATAATGGTTAACTGTAGAGCCGCTCAGAGACCCCCTGTGGGGGGTTTGAGTGGGGTAGCAAGCAAAAAAAAGTTAAATTCAGTAACAACTGTGTTGAAAGGCCCTGGCCCTAGTCTTGGCGAATTTGATGTCCCTGAGGCCTGGGGTAGTCAAAAGATGTTGGCCCCCCAACCGTAGTGCCCTTGGGGGAACATATGGGGAAAGGTGGTCCCTTAGGTATGCCGGACCCTGACCATAAAGGACTTTAAAGGTAAGAACCAGCACTTTGAAGCAGATCCGGTATGCTATGTCCTCCTGCCGAGCTTCTGACAGGCCCATCTGCTGCAGGGTCTAGCGTTTGACATCACCCAGCCTCCTCCTCCACTTTTGACTCTGCTCCGGCTCCGTCATGACTTCTCCATCCTCTAGCCCTTCTCCCTGAGGCTGGTCCATCAGTTCCCCCGTACCTCATTGTGCTGCTCTTTATGTTGCTCTGGAAGTCTTGCTTTGGCTTCCTCCCAAATCCACTGATCTGCCCCTCCCTCACAGCATCATCTCTGCTTGCCGGTGTCTTCAGTACCGGTCACCCACACCTCCAGTACCATCTCTGCCAGCCCCGTATCATCCAGGCTGACATTCTTTAACTCCTTTGGCTGCCAGGATGGGCCCTGCCTTCCCAGCAATGATGAGATGCCACTTCTGGCCAGTTACCAGATGGAGGAGAGGATTCAGGGGTTTTAGCAGTGCAAGAAGCTTTGGGAGTAGAAACAAGTGTAAAAATGGAAGGCTTGACATGTCCTTCTAAGGCACCTGCGTTTACCCAGGTGCAGTTAGGGAAACACTGCTATTGGCTGAAATCTGATGCAGAACTAGTATACCCAATGGCTTCAGGTCAAAAGTGCAGGATCTTGCTGCCTATTGGTAAAATTTGGGATGCATTGTGATTGATGCAGCTTCAGGATCCGAGATGCCATAGATACAAGGGTCCAAATCTGAGCTGTCATAGGATGGTTCAAACTTCCTGTTGTAAACAGGTACCAGAGAAGAGTACCTAAGTGATGTGATGAAAACTGGGAGACCTGTCCAGTTGCTGAGGATTGAGTCAAATGAGTGTGAAATGTAACCCACATTTGTTAACAATGGTGTCAGGTTCTGTTAATAGTCCTTCTTGGATTCTTGATTAGGTGTCCAGAGAGAGGGAGATTTGTGAGGGGTGCAACTCTATACAGTTTTACAAAGAAATATTTGGACTTTGTGTTCTATTGATTATTTAAACAATATCCACTTTTATCTGTTGAGAACGATTTTACTATGTATAAGCTACCTATTTGACTGCTTATTTTAAATGTTTCACAATCTATTACCACTGTTTAAATTGAAGTTGTTATTGCTGTTGTATTTGTTATTTTTTTTTTAAAAAAAACTAAGTGTTAAAAAAAGTAAGTCCTGTTGAAATCAATAAGTGTAAGCTAGTAGGGTATAGCTGTAAGTGAGCAGGTTTCAGAGACACAAGGTCAAATGTTGTTGTTAGGCACATTGGCTGACCTTGGGCCAGTCATTCTATCTTTCCTAACAAAGAGAACCATATACTTTGTCCTGAATGCCTAGAGAAAAGGAAGATAAAATGCACTTGAAAGACAGATAATACATCTGTTGCTTGAATATGGCTAAATGCTCTTACTAACTACTTGTCTAATAAGCCCTTGTATAGAGGTTCTTGAGCGAGTTTGTCCCGGCAAGGTGGTATATAAATTGAAAATCATCATCATCGTCGTCGTCGTCGTCGTTGTCGTCATCATCATCATCATCATCATCTCCCTTATAAATAAAAGCCGAATGGTGGTGGCACTTCTCTAGAACATTCCACACGCTCCAAAATCAGTTCGCTCTCTGATCTGTCATTCAGAGGGTCTCCCTATCCACTGGCTGCTTTGCCTGAGTCCTGCATCCAACATTCTAAACAGTTTGCTGTTCCTCTCCCCCCCATAGCCAGTCAGAACACAGAGGTTATTTGCATATGCAGCCTCATTGGCCTTTGCCTCGGAACACAGAGGTCGTTTGCATATGCGACTTGATTGGCTTTTGCCTCTAACATTCTAAACATTTTGCTCTTCTGAGGTAAAATGTGTCCAATCTCCAGGTGAGGGCTGGAGATCACTCAGAATTACAACTGCTTTCCAGATGGCAGAGATCAGTTCCCCTGGAGAAAATGGTGGGCTCTGTATCCTTATATGCTGCTGAGGTGGCCCCCGTATGACAACCAATGTGACGTAGCAGTCAGGGCTTCAGAGCACGGGAGAGGCTGCAGGTGTGTGGGGGGTAGAAAGCTGAAGAGTGAGGGGGAAATAAAGGTAGGTTGATGATTGGCTGGGAAGGAGATAGGGTTGCCAACTCCAGGTGGGAAACTCCTGGAGATGTGAGGGATGGAGCCTGAGAGGGTGAGGTTTCAGGAGGCGTGGGACCTCAGACAG
>NW_015175409.1:85268-97717 GCF_001447785.1 Gekko japonicus
ACGGAGGCAGCGGCGTAAAAAGAACATGGCGGCATCTGGTGGACTGAGGAGGCGACAACCACGGCAGAAGGAGGCGGAGTCGAGATGACGCATCTACGAGGCGACGCGGCGCGGCTGGAGCCGATAAGGACGTATAGCCAGCAGCCGCAGCCTGCAGCGATGCGCGTCAATGGAGGTCCATCAAGATAAAGCCTGCCGATGGTCGCCGGCTGCACGGAGCACCAAGACTACGCCGAGCCATCTGAAGAGGAAGATCCCGCCGCCTGGGTGCTGTTAGGTAAAACCCCCCCGCACAAAATTGTGGCCCTAGGTAGGTTTGACTACAGACGTAGTCCTATGTAAACCGCTCTGAGACCCATTAGGGGTTACGAGCGGTATAGAAATCACATGTAAATAAAATATAATAATAATAATAATAATAATAATAATAATTTCATATTTGGAGCTGAGGTGGTGGTTACTATGAAAGGCCTTTCCTGTAGTGGCACCTTGACTCTGGGACTCCCTTCCCACAGTAGCTCACCTAGAACCTATTTCATTTTATGTATTTGTCTGGTGAAACTTTTCTGCTTACTTAGGCCTTTGGTTGTTTTTCTGAATATACAGACAATATTTCAAGAAGCACGTGAGGTTCTTGCATTAAAGTCCTTTGGTTAATTCTGTCTTGCTTGTCTTAATCTGGTTATTGGCTCATGTAGATTATATTATTGATTGCTCTCACTGGCGGTTGTTGAAGCATTGATTATTTGCTGACTTTAAAATTATAACTATTGGTTAGGGTGCATTAGGCAACTGATGAACAACCCAATAACAGATGAAAAGGGTCTATCTATTATATTCTGGAAGTAAACACACAGAATACACACTCATGCCATACCAAATTTTGGGCACATACCTTCCTGCACAATCTTTAGATGAGTAAAACATCAATTTTAAAGAAAAAATAATCACAGAAGAAGAACAATAATTACAAAAACATAGCCATGTGTAAGTCCCCAGAGTAAAAATAAAATTAAATTGATATATTAAAAGTAGCAGGAATCAAGGTCTCTTCTTTTTAGTCAGTGTGAGGAGATTCAAAATGAAACAGCACTCAGGTGGCAATTTAAATACTAACCAAATTGATTGCAGCACAGGCTTTTGTGAGTCAGTACTTGCTTCCTCAGATATACTGGAATGTAATGCATCTGACAAAGTGAGTTGTGCTTCATGAAAGTTTGGTGGTAGAAAGTGCAATCAAGTCACCGTTGACTTATGGCAACCTTGTAGGGTTTTCAAGGCAAGAGATGTCTAGAAGTGGTTTGCCATTTCCTGCCTCTGCATCATAACCTTGGTATTCCTTAGAGGTCTCCCATCCAAATACTAGCCAGGGCCAACCCTGTTTAGCTTCCACGTTCTGACAAGATCAGGTTAGCCTAAGCTATCCAGGTCAGGGATAATGAAAGTTTATGCCAGAATAAATTTGGTGCCAATGGACTCTTTTTCTGCTACAGATTAACATGGCTACCAATTCAGATTATTAAAAGGTTGGACATTTTTACCTTTAATAGCTGTAGGGACAAGTGAGTTTAATCCCTTGCAAGTGTTCTTACCCATATGGAAGGGAAGCTGCAGCTGTCCAGATCCCCCAGGTATACAGCTCTTAAGCAGATGTTGTACCATTTCATTATTCTAATACCATCTGGCCATAGAGAATATAAAGCTCCACCCATACACATAAATGTCCTGCTCTGTGAAGAACAACTGACATGCACAAACAGAATTTGTGTGTGGATCACTCTGTACACTGATATGCTAAAAAAAAACCTGTATGTGTGGGTGTGTATGCAAAATCGACTATATCCCACAGTTGTCCACAGGAATTCCCAAGGCAGGAATTGATGTGTACAGCCACAAAGCTCAATTCATGGAGAAGCCTGCTCTCCCTGTGGAGAGGCATCACCAAGGAACTTCTTTCTTCTGTTTAATCATGTTCAATGGGGAGAAGGCAGGAATTTGAGCACAGTGTACTGGCAGATCTATGGATCGAGGTGGCCCTGAGCCCTACACTTAGGGCCTAAGCATTTTCACCCTTACATTGTCGCAAGGAATTCATTGACTGAATACATAGAAGACTATATTTGCCTTCCACGACCTAACTTTTTGACACTAAATCTTAGTCTCTTACTTGGGGAAATGAACCCATGCGAGGTACCAGATGGCTAGACTGAACACTGAAACCCCTAGCCATATGTGAAAGGTAAAAGATGGAAACTAATAATTAACATTCAGTAAATCAGCAGCTGCTACATTTAACCATGTCAAGATCTACCTTTCACAAGAGGGCACGGCCCTGATTCTGCTATCAAATTATATTGGTGTATAAAAGGAGCATGCTGGTTAAAATTATTCAAGGTTTCACCTGTGGTAAAATAATATGAATAAGAAGGAAATTGGCCCTTCAGTGTGGATTTGGGGCATGAGCTGGATATACAGAGGCTGATATACAGGGGTTGATTCCAGGAGAAAAGGCTGGGTGATCAGAGATGAGGCTCCTCCTGTATTCTTGGGGTGGGGGGGGATGGCAGCTATGAAATCCAGAACGTAACTGACTGGCAAATGTAACAAGAGAGAGAGGTGATCCCCATGTGGAGAACAGAAAACTATTATTAACTAGGGAGTTTTTAATAGTAAAGGAACTTTTATCGCTGCTTGCAAATGGTCTCCATTCCATAATCCTTTCAGAGCATAGATTTGATTCTAGGTTTAACAAGTCCTATTGCGATTCAGAAAAGCTCAGGGGGGGGGGGTTCCTGCCAAACACAAGAACTGAACTTGTAAGACATGCCACCTATTCACTTTTGCCAAAACTTAGTTTTCAGAAGGTGCAGTAGGGGGTCACAAATGGGAGGGCTGATGCTGCAGCCAAAGTGACCATAAAGCTATGTTAGCACTAACAGGTAATGTTCAGCACAAAGGTCTTTTGGAGTTTGCCAGGGACTCTAGACCTTTACTGGGAGTTTTGTGCAGGGAATTTCTTTTTCATAAAACTTTGTGTCCTAGGAAGACTATGAGTGGCAGCCAAGAAGGTATGGGGGTGGGAGCATTTGGCAGTGGAGAGAGGGGGAAATGGTCTTGCTAGGGTTGCCAGTCCCTTAGTGGGGATTGGACATCCTCTGCCCCCAAGTCTCATTTCCCATCACTGCTCTGAGTGGTGGTGGGAACAAAACTGTTGGCTCAAGTGAACTGTCCAACTGATAGTCTACCCCATTTACTCGACAGGAAGACAACCCCTTTAAAAATGTCATCTGCACATGCATAGGACTGTACTTTTATAAACCTTGGAAGTGCTGTACAAACAGCTAAAGGACTATGAAGGGTTAATTCTTCGCAGAAACAGAGAACCTTGAGTGACAGGCTGCTCCAAGCAGAGAACTGGTAGAAAGTTTGGCAAGGAAGTTTGGATAGTAGATGAAGACTCCCATTTGGGCCATCACCTTCATACATTGCTCAATCAAGTTTCTGCACTTCATGAATAATTTTATGAGGTAGATGATATCATCTCCCCCCCCAAAAAAAACAAAAACTAGTCATCTTTTTTTTCTAAACTGAAAAGCCCCAGGTTTTTTTAGCCTTTCCTTATAAGAAAGGTGTTCCAACCCCTTAATAATCTCGGTTGCAGTCTTATGCACTTTTCAACCTCAGCAATGTGTATGTGTTTTTGAGATACAATGACCAGAATTATACACAGTATTCCAAATGCAGGTGCACCATAGATCCATGCAAGGGCATTACAATATTGGTCATCTTATTTTCATTCTCTTTCCTAATAATCTTCAGCGTGGACTTTGCCTCTTTCACCACATCTGCACAATGAGTCAATGTTTTCATCAAGTCTTCAAATATTTTTGCTCTTCAGCCGCTGCCACTTCAGACCCCACCAGTACATATTTAACATTAGGCTTTGTTGTTCCAGAACACATCTTCTTGCACTTACCTACACTGAACTTCATTTCTCATGATGCTGCTTACTTATCGAGTTCTGTAACTCATTGTAATCAGCTTTGATTTCCCTCATCTTGAATAATTTTTTTTTTTATCATCTGCAAGCTTGGGAATTATACTGCTCATTTCCAATCCCAGATAGTTTATGGACAAATTAAATTGTTTCAGCCCCAGTACCTGGCCTGCTTATTTCCCTTCATTGTGAATGTATTCCTACTTTTTGCTTCCTCTTATTTAAATAGTTTTTAACCCAAAAGAGGCTCTACTGTCCTGTGTCATGACTAAGTCTACATTGAGGGTGTTCTGTTGGGGGAAGTCCCCTTTTACTAGAAGAAGGTTTCAAACTTCACAGCGCAAAATGGTAGGATACAAGCAGATTTCTTGTTCATGTTCATTCTGCTTTAATAAACTTTATTTCTGTTTGTTTCCCCCCCAGTTCTATTGGAAGTGCCTTTAAACCCTTCAAACTTATGGTAATACTCCATAACCGAGTCAAGATTCTTTATATTGTGGCTGGCATGAGGGTCATTGCTGTAATGATTGTTTAAGGCTATTGAGTCCCCAGGATATTTTGTTTTAACCAGTGCTAAAATCTGAGAGAAAGAGGCTGTTTCTCCTCTCCACACTGGGGCTGATTTTGCACAAGGAGCTGCACCACCGTCGCACCTCCCTTTGCCCTGTTTCCATTGGTCAATTTCCCACTCGAAGCCATGCGGCCACATTTTGACCCACAGCTTCACCCGATTTCCCCCGCGGTTTCATTATCCTGTTTTTTGAGGATCACGAAACTGCGGGGAAAATTAGGCAAAGCCGCAGGTCAAAATGCGGCCACGTGGCTTCGAGTGGGAAATTGACCAATGGAAATGGGGCAAAGGGAAGTGCAACGGTGGCGCAGATCCTTGTGTGAAATCAGCCTGGGTTTCTGAGCCCACTTTTGTGAGTATGGGTTCTGTCTGAGGAGAACAGAATAGCATAAACACACAGTGAAATCAGGATTTGTACTGTAATGGGATATTCCCATCAAAAAATCAGGTACTCCAAACTTTTCCTGGCCCACAGTTTGGATACCTATTGAAAGATGCCTACTGGAAGTGACATCAGCTCACCACTGGTGCAGGTGGAGATGCTGTGGTATTTGGGCAAAACTCTATGGTCAACTCCTCTTTTACTCAAGAATTTTGCTCAAATACCACAGCATCCCTGGTAGTGCTAGCGACATGCCCAAGGTCACTTGCAATACATGCTGGAAGTGGTGTCACCACATTAGGATGCTGAAAAGTATGCAAACGGAGAGTGATTTCAGCTAAGCATACTTTTATTAGTCAGGAACAAGATGAAGCTGGCCGGCTCGCAGGCCGGCTTATATTCCCTCAGGACTCACCACCATAACCCACCCCCACTTCCCGATAAGCTATTTACAGTAACCGAGAGGCCTATTGGCCTCATGGTCTGGGACCTAGCCCTCTGATTGGGCCAGTCTAGGATCCTACTGACCCATTGTCTTTAGGCACGAAGCTTGAGGTTTTGTCCCTTGGCAAGTCCGGACATGCCCGGACCTGTCAGGGCTGGATACACTACAGATGCCATTCCTTCTTTTCCAGCCACTTCCCTCTCCCACCAGCTAGCTGATTAGTAGTAGGGGTTGGCAGTTGGGGGTGGGGAATTCTCCACCCCCAGCAGAAAGCTCTCAGCCCTAATTGCAAGGACACCAAAATTGTTTGGACTGTTGAAAGTCATTTTGGTGTAAGAAGTGTTTTTCTGTGGATTTCCATCCTTAAACAAAATGCACTTCATAGCTGCCTTCTTATTTAAATAAAGCTATTAGCCCTTTAAGAACTTAATTACAGCTACATCCCTAAACAGAAGGGAAAAATTCCACTCAGCCCAGTGGGAATTCCTTTTGAGTAGAGATATACAGAATTGCATCGTAAAAGCAGATGAATCCTGTGATATTTGAAGAAAGTTGGGTGAAATTGAAAATATCAACACAGTGGAGGGAGGGTTAAGTCAGAAATGAAATAAGCAAATATGGGAAATTCTGATCAGAATGCTGAGTGAGACATACTGAATGCTGAGACAACTAGCATGTTGTCTTTTCTTCCCAAATCAACACAATTTATGTAACTGAGAGATCCCTAGTGCCCTGCAATTCTACTTTGCAATGGCTATTTTTCAAGAAGCTGACAATTTTTGCTTGAATTCATCAGTATTATGCAAACACGCATCTATGCTTCCATATTAATGGTAAAATTTATCAAATTAAGTGTGTCCCTTTTTGGGGGAATGATGGGTAATGAAGATCAGTGACATTATGTCTTCAGTAATGATTTTCTCTAATTAATTTTCTCGGCATAACTCTGGCTGATATCAAAGCGCCTAGCAACAGCGTGTCTGTGTCAATGGACTGATACCAGTGTGCATCCCTGTGGATTCGATTTGCGCTACTTTGACGCAATGTCTTCCCCTTTGTTTTGGAATGCCTGCTTCTCTCAGTAGTTTTCCACTTTCTATAGCTGGTAAAATAAATTTCAGGGCAAAGATTTACTCACAGTTGTCCAAACAAAGATGAGTTTCCTTATGTTATTAATACTGTGTTAGTGCATTTGTAATTACTTTCATTTTTCAATGTACTATTCACTCATTTGATTGTACACCAGACAGACTTAACTGAAATAAAATGTAAGTTATATAAGGTGAGTTTTTGCCTTGATCTTGGTGGAAAAGACTCACTCTAAGGGCCAGTGTTGACATTTTGATAAATGCACAGGAGCCACCAAAATCACCATTACAAATTCCCCTTCCACCCCTATAATTTGTAGTAGAGCTACCTTCATGTTTTGACAAACCACATACTCAATACCATATCCTCTCCTTGGATGGGGCTACTGGTATTTCTGGCAAGTGAGGAACCTTCTGCTGGATCCCAATCTAGGCTTCATTTGTTCTTTTCTTGGCAGGTATGTAGCCTGGGTCAGGCCAGAGGCAGGAGCCAAAGGATTTTATGGCCCTTGGCTCTTAGCCCATGGCTAGCAGCCTGTGGTAGGCTGCCCAGTACAGGAAGACCAGCCCAGATATGTCTGTGTTTTCTTGGTTTGTCTTATTTATTTAAACAGTTTATATTTTGGAATTTTCTATAAGCTGCTTTAGACCCCCTTGAGAGAAAAAAGTGGCATAGAAACACTCCAACAAATACATAAATTCCAGTTACCTTTACAGCTAGTCATGTATAATCAGGTCAGGAAACTGCAAGCTGTTGTGGTCATAAGACAAGGGATTCCTGAACACCCACCAGTTCAGCCTGCACCATGTTGGCTGGTCACAAGCAGGGAGCCATTTTTTTATTTATTTTTTTGCTGATCAGTTTGACCGTGCACTGATCTGGTTATGACTGTTCAGCAAGTTGCTTCAATGTACATCTTCCTAGCCATGAAGCACAACATAACTTTTTTTGTGCATGCATCTTCTCACACAGCTCAATTTAGTTCTGCTCCCCCACCCATCCTTGCTGGACGATGGCTCCACTCAGTGGGCAGTTGGATGCAATAGGCAATTGCACTCACTACAAATCATATAAACCAGTCATAAATAAATGCTAGGTTTTAATAACATCCTATCCTTGGGTGCTTGTCTAAGTAGTCCCTAGTGGTGTGAATGGCTGCCAGTTGGTTTGAGAGAAGAAGAAGAAGACCCTTTCCAGTCTGGCTTTCACCTGGGATATGGGACGGAGACTGCATCGGTCGCCTTGACTGACGACCTCCAGAGACATCTGGATCAAGGCGGTGTGGCGACACTGTTGATGTTAGATCTGTTGACTGTGTTTGACATGGTGGACCACCAGTTGCCGACCCACCGCCTTGCCGATGTGGGGATACAGGGGCTTGCTCTCCAATGGCTCGCCTCTTTTCTTTAGGGTCAGGGACAAAGGATGGTGCTAGGGGAACAGCAGTCCCAGAGACACCTGCTTGAATGTGGGGTGCCTCAGGGGGTGGTGCTTTCCCCGATGTTGTTTAACATCTATATGTGCCCCCTTGCCCAGATTGCCCGGAGGTATGGGCTTGGGTGTCATCAATATGCAGATTAAATATTATGAGTAATTGGAATTATGTATAACTACCCTGGCTATGTGTAATTGACCAATTATGAGTTATAATTTATAGCATAATCTGAAAAAACAACATAGCAGCAAAGAAGATAAGAGTAATATTAATGTAATCAGTTGATCCTTTTAAAAAAAGAGTATAAGAAAAATACAAATATTCTGTGATATTAATATTAAGCTAAACAATATTTTAAGGTGTATGAAGCAGATTTTACAAGTGGATTTAACAATTTATACAAGTGGATTTAATAATTTTTTTGTCTAGTAATTTGCACCTAAATTATAGCTATAATTCATTTAGAAATGCTATATTTGGTTTGGATCCTGATGAAGATTTTCACATGAAGTAACTCTGGAACTTTCTTTCTCCTTATTTTTTTTTTTTAGCTACCGCTCTATAGCCAAATATATACAGTAGAAATGAAACTTTATAGAAAGGATACCAGAATGTTTAGTGATGTATGTAATTTCCTCTAAGTACATATTATTTGCTTTATTTAATATTGATAAGAACGAGACGGAGCTCTTCTGCCAGGCTTTTGAGTAGGAGCCGCCACTACCAACAACAACAACGAACTTGGAAACAGTGGGGTATTAGAATGGCCCTTGACAATCACTGTGGCACTATAGCACGCAGACACCACTGAGTTTAAGATCTGACTAAGTATCCTCCGAATACCATCTCTAAATGGAAGATCATCATTTGTAACCATCTTGAAGCACTTTATTTTGTATATATTGTAATTGTGTGTGTTATCTTGCTTTATATATCAGCATGTGTGCCTTGTTGTTAGCCGCCCTGAGCCTGCTTGGCAAGGAGGGCAGCCTATAAATTGAAGAAGAAGAAGAAGAAGAAGAAGAAGAAGAAGAAGAAGAAGAAGAAGAAGAAGAAGAAGAAGAAGAAGAAGAAGAAGAAGAAGAAGAAATTGGATTTATACCCTGCCCTTCACTTGGAGCCTCAGAGCGGCTCACAAACTCCTTGCCCTTCCCCTCCCCACAACAGACATCCTGTGAAGCAGGTGGGGCTGAGAGAGTTCTTTTGAGAACTGCTCTTTCAAGAACAGCTCTGACAGAACTATGGCTTGCCCAAGGTCATCGAGCAGCTGCAAGTGGAGACATGGGAAATCAAACCTGGTTCTTCCAGATTAGAGTCCGCACACTTAACACTACACCAAACTGGCTCTCAACAGCATCTTTGTGTGTGTACAATTTTGCAAAAGCTTGATTCATCAGGCTTTGCAGCAGTTCTGCATGAATGAACCAAAGAGACCAAATGATTAGCTCCAATCAATACTTTCAAGCATGGCAAGTTCAACTGCTGAAGACATTCATAGTGAAATCTGAAGCATCCCTAGTTAGGAAATGAGGAAAGTTCTACTACATATTCCAGAAGAATGGAGGGACTTCATGTTTGCAGCCAAGGTAAGCATTAGCTATATGATATGCTATATCAATGTTCCTTCTAAGCTGTGTAGTCTTGTAAGCAAAAAATCTGCTTTGTGAGCTACTGGCATTAAAGTTGTGAGCAAGTGATTTGGCTGCTGCATAAATTAGTTTGCTCTGGAGCCATCCTTCCTGAGTTAAGACAAAAATGTGTGAGCCAGAGGCTTAAAAAACTGTGAACTAGCTCACACTAACTCAGCTTATAGGGAACACATTTCTTCATGGCTTCATTGTATGCAATGATAGGATTGGATGTAAAACTTGAGGCAATATCCAGAACTCACAAATGTCAAGGTCAAAATCTGTCAAGATGAAAAAATGTTGAGGATAAAAAAACTTAAAATGAGGGACACAGTTGCATTGGTGTATAGTAGGGGTGGAGAACTGTTCAGGGATGCTCAGAAGAAAGGTGGGAATATAAATCTTTTAGGTAAATTAAATAAATACATGAATAAATGAAGACTAAGAACTGCATCTCAGAGACTGTCTGGGCTGTGGGGTAGCAACACGATTGATCTCTTGGGGAGCTCCAGAGAATCACCGACTCTCTGTGCTTTTTAGAGGATTATTGGGGGCTCCCGAAATCTAGCCCACCCTCCTGGAGGGAAGGCAGGTTGCAGAGGACTTGATCCAGGCTCCTTGCAAATGGCGGTGAGCAAGTTAAGCCTGAGATTGTCCTGAGGCAAAAGCACGGAGCTGCATAGTCATGGAGCCAAGCTGTGATCACCCGTATAAGAGAGTTTTGAGCCTCATCATAACACCAATGAAGATAAGACTATACCATGAGTAACGCTAAAAGCAACAACTAACAGCTAATACTTCAACGATTTGCATAACAAGCTCCTTTAAGCTCCCCAAAAAGATGAGGGAATAAGGTGTGGAATTCCCCCCCCCCTTTTCCTCTTCCGTTAGTGGCTGTGACAACACCATGAACTAAAGATTGTTAAAATACATACCGGGTCTAAAAAGATTAAATATTGTCATCCAAACATCTTAACAGCCTCAATAATATCCCTACTGGAAAATCTATGTGAAAAGTATTACTTTACTTTGCGACTAATACTCTTAACAGAGAACAACTTTCACAAAAAGGATTAAAATACTCTACTAATTCTGTGTGAGATCACGTTCTGTTTTTATATATAAAGAAATTACAGAAAATTAACTGTTTTCAGAGAGCACAAAGAGACTGTATATTATTTGGTCTTCTGCAGGTAGCATCACTTAAGATACCTACAATATACATGTAATAGTAGAACAGAAAGACCTTTTTGTTTTGAAAGCCTAGTCTGTCAAGGACATATAGAATATGGTGAAGGGCTCTTTAATAGGAGTCTGCAGGTGACATCACTTAGGATACATATGGTAAACATGTAGCAGTAGAACAGAGAGACCTTTTGGCTTCGAAGCTTAGTCTATCAAGGACAGGTCCCACATGAGATATGGTCTAAGGTAGGTAGTAAGTAGGATTGCTTTTATTTAATATAATACAATTAAATAAATAACTGGATTAAATTCCAATACCTCTGTTTTGTAGGAAATAAGGGCTAGTCCCTATATTAAATGTAGCAACTCTTGAGAAGAGTCTTTAGAAATTATTTAGGATGCCTAGTAGAAAAGATAACAGATGGTATGGACATGTGATAGATGAAAGGAAATATAGAGCATGTATACAATGTTGCTAAATGGATAACATATGGATGGGTAAAAAATAGGCCATTTAGAGATTTAGTTATGTATGAGAAATTTGAATAGAATGTATCAATTTAATACTCTCTCTTTTCTTTCTTTCCTTTTTGAAAACCAATAAAATATTAAAAAAATAACTGCATCTCTCTGAGTAACAGAACCTCCATATAATGTCTTCTTTGTAATGGGCTGTGTCTTACCACTCTAATAAGCAAAATGTCAATGTTTCATTCAGGGTGTCTGTTGTGGGGAGAGGAAGGGAAGGAGACTGTAAACTGCTCTGAGACCCTGAGTGAAGGACAGGTTATAAATCCAATCTCCTCCTCCTCCTCTACCAATTTAAGTGGTTCTTACTCCAATGGAAGAGCAATGAAAGAGCAAGTCTTGTTGGTGTTGAGGACTGGAAGGGGAAACCCAGCACCTGGATAATATCAGATAATTGCCCATACTTACTGTGAGGACTGAGCAAATTGTCTGGATGGGAATGTGAACAGATCCTGTGAAACTGGCGGGGGGGGGGGGGGGGGGCCTCTGCCGCTTTGTTTTATCTTGGCCAGCATTTAAAGGTATTGCTAACCACAGGACTAACAAATCCATTAGTCAGGGAAAGCAAGTGAGAGTCTGCATGAATCCTTTCCCTTGCCCTGCACTGAAATGTGAAATGAGCCCTGAAATGCTCAGCCTTGCAAAAAAACCAAAAACCCTCTTTAGCTGGCTGATATTTACTCTAACCAGCATATCAAGTCAATTCATGGGAAAACACTTTGCTTTCTAGTCTAGATTTCCACAGAAAACAACAACTTTGGTTTGGAATTACCTTGCTGTACTTGAGTAGCAGCATTATACATTTATTTGGATGTATATGTGAAGGAAGTGGGGAAAGGAGCATTCTTTTTTTCACTTGAAACCAAGCATAAATTTCCTTCCGCACACATTAAAAAGATCGCCCCAGCAATTCGGTGCTGGAAGAAGTAATGTATTCTCAGGGTTTTTTAAAAACTGTTTCTTTAATGAAAATCATGGACTGTTCATGACTGTGAAGTGAATGAGGGACAACATCATGTGGCGATAAAACAGACTTGCTCTACTTGAGTTGCTGAAAGGGGGTTAAATGTGTGGAAGCAGCTGTGTCCGAGTCCAGTCCAGCTCTGAGAGAAACTTGGTCCTGTAGGCTTCCTGACCCGACCTCTGCCTTTCCTGTCCCCCTGCTTCTCTCTCTCTCTCTCTCTCTCTC
>NW_015175409.1:97769-108407 GCF_001447785.1 Gekko japonicus
TCTCTCTCTCTCTCTCTCTCTCTCTCTCTCTCTCTCTCTCTCTCTCTCTCTGGATATCATTTATTCATAACAACAAACGGACAGTCTTTACTCTGGCATTAATAATGGGCAGATACATCTAGCTGAAAAGAGAACCACTTCTACCAGGAATTGTTTGATTTACTGATTGTTTGCCTATTCTCCCAGTATTTTGTGATTTAGCACTTATGTAGTCAAATTTATGTCTGCAAAATAATAGTGTATTGTGTGGCAGGATTTCTGTATGGGTAAGATCATGTTGTCACTGGATGTGTATTCTACTCTCTTTCTTTAGCTTTTATTTTTACTTTCTCCCTGCCACCACTGCCCTGATTTAAGATTAGCCTTGAGTCACAATTGTTGCTCCAGCTGTCTCTGACATTTCTGCCTCCTGCCCACCTCTACTAGAAGGTCTTGCTCCACACAGTAAATTTCCTCTAAAAAGCATGTGTTGTTTCCCTCCTGCTGCTCACTTAGTGTTTCATGGGTTGCCAATCGGCTGATTTTCCTCACCCAGTTATTGGATTGTGTCTCTATGGTGCTGAAATCATGTGATCTATTTTAGAAAATCAGACATGGCTAGTGACTTGCTGGTTTGTATACTAAACACAAGCCAGCACGCCTGGTACACTACTGTCTCCTGCATACCAGATTTTCTAGGCTAAAACCAGGAGAGGGAGACCACAAAAGGAGAAGAAAAGTGTAGTGTGAGTGGTTGTGAACACAATTAGGAATCTGATGCAGTCACTAGGAACATATAGTGCCTGTGGAGAAATATCTTTTTGCTTTGGGCTTTAGGCTGGACAACAACCCATATGAATCTAAGAATATAAGAGAAGCCAATGTTGGATCAGGCCAATGGCCCATCCAGTCCAACACTCTGTCACACAGTGGCCAAAAATACCAGGTGCCCTCCGGAGGTCCAGCAGTGGGGCCAGGACACTAGAAACTCTCCTACTGTTGCCCCCCCACACAAGCACCAAGAATACAGAGCATCACTTGCCCCAGAGTTCCTATCTATACCTTGTGGCTAATAGCCACTGATGGACCTCTGCTCCATATATTTATCTAATTCCCTCTTGAAGCTGTCCATGTTTGTAGCTGCTGCCACCTCCTTTGGCAGTGAATTCCATGTGTTAATCACTCTTTGGGTGAAGAAGTACTTCCTTTTATCTGTTCTAACCCAACTGCCCCCCCCCCATTTTAAAAAGTTTTCCTCTCTCCTTGCAGATGGCAGACAGGAAGGGGGAATTCAATTGCTCCTAAGCAACACTCAAGTATCAGCCATCAAAGCTAATGGGCATCCTGGCCAGAGACAAAGAAATGGCCAACTCACACTTTAGTGAGAATCTGACACTTAGGAGTTAGACACAGAGACTTGGGGGTGGGAGAGGCTAAATTGTATCTTCCTGGAAATTTCAAGGGATGATTCTTTGACCCACAAGGGAGTGGGAAAACAAAGGAGATAAAATTCCTTGGCATGGCAGGAGAGGAGTACTTTTTGGAGATTCATTTTGACTAAATGTACCTGGAGGAAGAAGCTCTCACACTTGAGCTTCATCTTGATGGCCAGAATTTCCACCTAGAGCAGAAAAAGGGCTGGTTGCCTGGACAAAGACTCCAAGGTAATGGGGAGCTTTTTAGAAAACTGTTAATGTCTAAGCTAAGGAGCCTGCCTTAGAAAAAGATCAGCTAGGGCCTGTATAGAATAAGGAATGGGGGAATTGTATGCTTGCATCGTTCTTTCAATCTGTTGCTGTGCAGAAAAGTATGTATGGAGTTTTTACTTTTAACCAGATTTTGGGTAGTAGGAAATGTAGCCACTGGGCAGAGCCTTAAAATGGCAACATGAGGAGGAAAGCTGAAAGTACAATTATTGTAAGTACAGTACACTCAAACCCTTTAAGGATATTATTGAATGGCATAAGCCCTGCTCATGAGTTACAATTAATGCATGCAGAATCTGTTTACAGAGTTCATTTGATTTTTTTTCTTTATTCCTGCATTGAGAAATTCTCGTGCAATATTCAATGCACATACAGCTGAACAGGTGATTTAAACTGTGCATTTATCCAGGTAACGGTCCTCAGTTTCATTTGTACAGTGAACTCACATAGACTTTTGCTTGCAAACAGACATGCACGTATACATGCAGGTTGGGGCCTCATGACATTTTAAATTACCCGTATTGAGCTTTAAAATGGCAGCAGCATCCCCAGGTCAAACCCACAGATGCTGTTATACCTAGTTCAGCCCTCAAAGTGCAATCATAAGAACTCTTTCCTGGGGGTAAGCCTTGCTGTATACACCTGTGTAGGATTCTAAGAGGACTTGCTTAATTTTCCAGAGTTAGACTTGCATCTACAAGATCAATAGAGATTTCATATCTAGTCCCTAGAGTTAACATGCCACAAAAGAATCACATGCCCTATGTGTCTTCTCCTCTTGCTTATCCACTCTCAGTCCTTATTCAGACAAGGACAAATGCACATTGGACCAGTCTGGAATAGACTGTCTCTACACAGATCCACAGACTGCGAGATATTGGAATGTTATTGTGCTGTCATAACCATTCACTTGTTTTATCTTATCTGCACCAGAAAGTCTGAGAGTAATTGTGATATCAAACAATGTGTAGATCCAGCTCAAGATGTTCTGTCAGAATGGATACTTCTGATACCATACTACATTTTATTTAAGGGAGTTCCAAACTTCTGATTTGGCATTAAACTATCAAACAAGAGAAGTGACAGCAGATCAAGTTCTCAACAGGAAAAAGAGATAGTTGATGGAACAAAAAGAAGGGATAGTTAAATCTGTAAATGGCACACACAAAAACCTGTGTAAATAATGAATTGTAATAAAAACTCAATCTTCTTCTAGTTCCTATAAAGCTTAAAAACAATCCTCAGATGACATTCCATTTTGTATTTTAACAATACAGTGGGATTAAAAAAACCTTAGTCTTATCACAGCTCTGGTAAAGTTTGAAACAATTCTACTTTAATTCATTTAAATTCTTCCATAACTGCTCCATTGTTCACAGAAAATCATTCAAGGGCATACTTGGGAGTGCTGAAAAATTGTCTAGTCTCAGCAGGCTTTTCTCTGTGCTCTTCTGTTAAAAGTAGGGGGAGTATTTTCTTATTTGTCTTGTCTAAGAGTTTTCCAGCCCAACTCATCCAGGCACAGAGAAAGCAGGCGATAACATCTATGGGCACAGTATGAAATCTAATACTACCCCCCATGAGGATGCTGAACTTTGAGGCAGTTGGAAAGCTGGATTTGATAAAAGGACCACAGTTCAAGTTTGCTATCAGGGAAAGGCAAAGGGAAAGGACAGCATTTGATAAGCTTCACTTGTTAGCCTTGGTCTGTGTGAGCTGAGACGGTGTCAAAGCTGCTAGCATGGTTAAGATGGATGAAAGGCTGACTGACACACACATAGAAAAACAAGAGTTGTACTGGAGGAGGAGGAGGAGGAAGAGGAGGAGGAGGAAGAGGAGGAGGAGAAATGCCTGAATACTTTTCAAAAGTGGAAGAGATAGGATCTTGCGCTGAAAAAGGCTTGACGTGCCCAGCTAATACTCACTAGAAATATGCTGTAAGTGTACTGCCTGAACAAATTCATTTTTTGGCAAGTGATGCTTCTCATTATTTCTAATAGGGAGATAGTAACAGGAAACTTGTTACCATGTCAAAGATGGATATTGATAGAAAGTATATTCCCGAAAGGGTATGGGCATGCCAAACACATATTTGCGATCTTGTAACATATGAT
Organism: Gekko japonicus; assembly: GCF_001447785.1. NCBI lineage: Eukaryota > Metazoa > Chordata > Lepidosauria > Squamata > Gekkonidae > Gekko > Gekko japonicus. Next base: position 101,569 of record NW_015175409.1, read on the forward strand.
CTTACTATCCTGGGACAAGAGCAGGGGAAAATGTGTCTCTGGATTCTGCTGGATAATCACATTGCCATAGACTGGTAAAGATTTCCTGGTTCTCACAAGGAAACTTCACTGAGACTAGAGGAACTCCTACAAGAAACCGCACCATTAAAAGCCGCCTATTAATGTTACACTTTGCAATATTTAATTCACAGTTGTAACTGAAAGTGCACAGTTGTAAAACCATGGATGCTCCTTTGCTTATGGTTTGAATGAGGCTTATGTTTCACGCTCATAATTTTGCTTAGAGAAGGAAAAGCTAGCAGTTACTGTGGATAAATTAGCATAGAGTGCATACTAATTGCAACCTTGTATATGCAGTAGGAGTGTACAAATTCTTCACCATCCAAAATTCTCCTTACATTTAGGGGATTGAGATCATATCATATTATTGCCACAGCAACATTAATGTGCATGAGTACATAGATTAAATCCTAGCACACAAAAAAGAATATTATGCAAATGTGCAATAATATTCAGTTATCTTTTGTATAAGTCAAATCCTACTCAATACACATATACACATGAGTAACCTGTAAAGGGGGGGGATGCACACTGGGACAAACTGTACAATCTTAATGCTGTAAATAGTTTAGGAAATGTTTGATTGAAACTGAAAGGCAGAAAGAACACAGGGTGGAACTAACCCATATGATAATAACACCACAGAATGGGGAATGTTGATATAAGCAAAACCAGATCAACAATTTACAGTGCAATCCTAAGCAGAGTTACCCATCTAAGACATTGACTTCAATGGACATAGAAGATGTGGGTCTACATAGGATTGCACAGTTGATGATGATAGGTGCCATGAATTTTGCTGCAAACATGTTTGACAGTCTACTTTACCTTGTTCAATGGCAGCAATCGAGGTGTTCTGATGCCCAGATTTGTTTGTTTCAGCAGCAAAAGGCTCTAAAGATTTGTAAACCAATTATGCACACGAAAGGTTATACCTTGAGTAAAACTTTGTTGGTCTTAAAGGTGCTACTACACTCAAATTTAGTTTTGCTGCTTCAGCATTGACTTTTGGCTTGGAGAAGGTTCCTGTTAAACGCCTTTCCCCCCTCCCTTGGAAACAATGGAAGATGGGGGAACTCGTCCAATGTTTTTGAAACTTAAAATCATAGAATCACAGAGCTGGAAGGGTCCATACATACATACTTGTGGGGGAGTTGAGGAGAGAAACCAGCAACTATGCTACAAATTGAGCCTCTACCTCAACCTCTCCAGAGTCCCAGATACCCCAACTCAGTTCTCCATTATAGCCTATGGGGACCATTGATTATAATGGTCCCCATAGGGTATAATAGAGAACTTGCCACTTGGAGTTCACAGCTTGCAAAATGCTGCACCATGAGTGAACTCTGAAGTGGCAAGTTCACCCAGAAGGTGTTTAAAGGGAAGGCAATCCTTTTAAACACCAGCTATCCAGCAGTCCCAAAAATCCCAAATATTTTTGGGATTCTTTAGTGTGGCTATTTTTGAATAACCAAATCAGCAGCCCACTCAGTAACCAGCTGAGAAAACACCTGATAAATACCGATAAGGTATTTTTTGGCAAAACAACAACAACCACCCCAGATAATACCTTTAAAATTATAATGAAGGAGATGAAAGGGAAATTATTTTCTGTCCTATACATTATGTATTATATGATTGTCTTATTTATTTATTTATCACATTTATACCCCACCCTCCCCACAATGCAGGCTCAGGGTGGCTCACAGTCAGTACATAAAATACAGTTGAAACCACATAAAACCATATAAAACAATTCCATTATTAATACCTTATGTTGTATTACCCTTCCCCCCTTTTTTCCCTTTTCTGTACCCTCACTGTTTTTCTAAAACAAATACATTATATTTTTTAAAAGATTTGCAAACCAGTTTGCAGCTGCACAGTAACTGTGCTTGCTAGGTTTTCATTAAATATATAAAGATAGCCAAATATATAAAGATAGCCAATCACAGCAGTCAAGAGAGTTTCAAGAAGATCACTTGAGAGCCAGGTTGGTGTAGTGGTTAAGTGTGCGGACTCTAATCTGGGAGAACCGGGTTTGATTCCCCACTCCTCCACTTGCACCTGCTGATGTGACCTTGGGTCAGTCACAAGCTCTGGCACAGCTGTCCTTGAAAGAGAGCAGTTTGTGTCAGAGTTCTCTCAGCCCCACCCACCTCACAGGGTGTCTGTTGTGGGGAGGGGAAGGGAAAGGAGTTTGTAAGCCACTCTGAGACTCCAAGTGAAGGGCGGGGTATAAATCCAATCTCTTCTTCTTCTTCTTCCAAAATTTTTGGGAGGCGAGAAGAAAAGATCAGAAGCTTGTTTAAGTTGTTTCATCCATAGAGAACACTGTGCCTTAAGTACGTCATTGCTAAGTGTGCCATTGCATTGTGCCAGCCACAACTTGGGGATAAATTCTGACATTGAACAGCCCAGGCCTATGTTAATGACAGTGAGAGACTGCTTCAGTATCCTTGGCAAATAGCTTTTTTCACTCTCTAATGAAGTATAATTATTTAGCTAATTGCTGACTAGAGCTCACTGTACCTTGCATGTAATGTGCTTCCAGGGTTTACTTAATGCAGATACAAGACCACCTCAGACCTTATAAAATCTAGATGTATTAATTATTGCGAATGTCAACCTTTATGCTGTTAGGCTTGGTGGATATCTGTACCACGCACCATTCCTTAATTATCTGAAGCCTCCTTTTCATTCCCTCATCTTAGAGACATTGTTACAGATTGATTTATAATGGGAAGAGACAAATGAACATGATCACAAACAATAAAACTCCTTGATCAGAATTCTGATTAAAATTGGTGTTTTGAGAAACATTTGAGATGTGAATCCAATAACAAAAATGTCAGAGATGTGAGGGGGGAAAATGAGTCTATTAAACATGTTCAGATGCCATTTTTTCCCTTTAAATAAGAGTTGATTACTATCTCTGCAAACAGTCGCCCACAACTGTGCCATTTTTTTCAAAGTACAAATAAAATGTAATCTAGATAGAGTATGATGAGACTGCACTTGTATGGTTTATTTTTCCTGGTCTACAGAAACCCCCCCCCCACACTGTAAATTATATCTGAATGACTTGTGGTTTTCCATGTTTTAAACAGCTTGTTAAGTGATATCCCCTTTATTTTATCGTCTCTTTTGACAATTGTATTACATTTATTAAATTAAATATTTCCCTTGTAGAAGCATCTAATTGTAGTTTTCGTGTAGATAGAGGCAAGTAGGAAGGCCTCAAAATGTTACAAGGTTGACAACAAGAGATGTATAGTAATTACAGAACATTCAAGGTGGCATTGTCTTTTTGAGAGCTGTTTTTGATAGCTTTCCTTACTCTCAGCTTTTAATACACAGTTAACGCCATCTTAATTTATTCATTTATTTATTATTTATTTATTCAAAGGTTTATCCCACCCTCCCAGCCTAGCAGAGTTATACCCACCTAAGTCCAATAACTTTAATGAATTTAGACATTGGGCTGGTTATTTATTTATTTATTTAATTGCATTTATATCCCGCCCTCCCCGCATGCGGGCTCAGGGTGGCTTACTAGGTGTAATACAACACCACAGTTACACAAATAAGGCACGCAGTGCAATAAAATACGGTTAAAACAATTTAAAACAATTAATTACAGTGGGCAACTCCCAGAAATCTACCGCGACTAACATACTCGCTCCTTATTGTACATCACATTGAGTCAAAGAGGAGGATGCTATGGCCCCGATGTTCGAATGGCCAGTCAGCCTGACCCAGCAGTACTGCTTTGCAGTCACCCATTGGTGGCAGTGGTGGTGGCGGCTCCTATTCAAAAGCCTGGTGGAAGAGCTCCGTCTTACAGGTCCTGCGGAACTGTAACAGGTCCCGCAGGGCCCTGATCTCCTCCGGGAGCTCGTTCCACCAGATAGGAGCCGCCACCAAAAAAGCCCTGGTTCTTGTGGCAGCAAGCCTGGCCTTTTTAGGGCCCGGGGTCACTAGGCGGTGTTGTGACCCCGACCTTTGGAGCCTATATGGGGAAAGGCGGTCCCTCAGGTATGCTGGACCCTGGCCATGTAGGGCTTTAAAGGTGAGCACCAGCACTTTGAAGTGAATCCGGAATGCTATAGGCAGCCAGTGCAGCGCTTTCAGCACAGGCTGAATGTGGTCCCCTTTAGAGGCACCAACAACCAGCCTGGCTGCCGCATTCTGCCCCAGCTGCAGCCTCCGAATTTGGGACAAAGGCAGCCCCATGTAGAGAGCGTTGCAGTAGTCTAGCCTCGAGGTAACCGTCGCATGGATCACTGTGGCCAGGTCTTCACGACTAAGGAAGGGGACCAACTGCCACACCAGACGAAGATGCTAGCAGGCTGCTTTGGCAGTGGCTGCCACCTGGGCCTCCATCGTTAAGGTGGGGTCCAGGAGCAGTCCCAAGCTCCTAACCTCCGAAGCTGGCACCAAAGGTGCCCCATCGATGGTATCTAAGTGGGCACTCATTTCTTCCCTCTGAATAGTGTGTACATAGAATAATGCTTTTGTTGGATGCTCAACTAGGCAGCCTCTAAGCTCAGGATGGTGTTCTTGCTCTCTGTCTTGGGGAACACAAGTATATGTTGGAAGACAGAGGTCAAACTCCATTTCCCCACCAATCTGAAAAACATGGCTGGCCAATTGAAGGCAACTAATAGTTATGGTTTTTGTTTTGATTTTTAAGATATATCTGAGCTTTCTTCCATCTTTAGTGATATTCCATCTTTCTTGCATGTGGGAACCAGAGTTGTTGTTTTTTTACAAGGCTCCCAAAATGACTACCATACTGGCCCTCACTAGGCCGAGACCAGCTTAGTTTCATTATACATCTTCCATTTACCTGCCTGGAGAAGGGAATTACCAGCCCCGGGTCCAGTTTCCTGCTCCCAAAGAATTAAGGGGTGGGAGAAAAATGACATCAATAAAATGACATTCTAGGAATTCCCCCTAGTTTCTCTGGTAAAGACAGGAAGTGACATCACATTGTCCCAAACGCCACCCTCCCTAGGCATTGCCAAGGCATTGTTGGGAGCCCTATTTCATCATATGTCTCCCTCACAGCAAATTCACAAGAATTGCTTCTCCAACTCTTCATCTGGATGATACAGCCATCACAGAGATATTTCTGTTTTCATATGGCATATATATATATTTAGAAAGGTTAGCATGTGCATTTAAAGTGATGACTGTCAGCTTGCTATCTCATGAAACCATAACCACTCTAGGAGTTCCATTTCTCCTATACTCTATGTTTCCATCAGGCCACTTATCTCTGTACTCTGGAGATGAGTCGTAATTCTTAGAGAAGTCCAGGCCTCATCTGGAGGCTGGCAACACTATATCTACGGATGTTTTACCTGAAATAAAATTTCCAAATGTGTTTAAATTTCAGTGTAGATGAAACACAGTGGCAAATGGCTGTATACCCCGCACACATGAGAGACCAATTTTTTTTAACTAGACTTACTGAAAATCATTTATCATCCCTGCAAGTTTGTGGGTGTTCCACTTGAGCAAGATCTTTAAATTGGCCTCTGTTTTCAATATAGGCTACATTTCAGCAGTACCTCTATTATCCCCCCCTCCCCATACATTTCCAAAGTCAGTATTTGGCTGGTCTCTTGAGGAATGGAGTTCCATAAAACAAAGACCATAATGGAGAAGGCACTGTTTCACCTTCTGGTCAATTTAACGTAACCAAAATAGAGAGCTTGAAACAAATCACCTCCAAAGGACCGAAGGAAAACTTAGATACACAGACTGTAGACTACTGCAGTATAGTTCCTAAAAGCTACTATTAATTTTGATGGTGATGAATAGGTGTTTCCCTCTCAAAACATTCCTATACATTAGTTCAGTGCCATTTAAAACAAATCTGTAAGCTTGGTCACTGTTTGTTTTTTGTTGTTGTTGTTTCATTCCCCCGGAGGGGATTTTTTAAATTATTTTTATATAACTACAAATACTACAAAGAAAAAAGGGAGAGGGGGGGCTACACATACTGGGATAAAGTAAAGAATACCAACTACTACCTAAAAACCCAAGAGAGGAGATATCCAATAAGCTTACTTACAATAAATCCTAACTTCAATTTCATCTCTACAAACAGAGTCAAACCTTTTCATTTTTTTCCCCTCTCTCCTAATTTTAAAACTTAGAATGCCTGAAAACTACCCCCCATTCATCACTAACATATTGTTAAGTTCAAGGCACAATTCAGAGTCCTTCAGCCTTTACTTCTTTTCCCCCTTTCTCAGCTTATAAGGACTTCTTGGAGCTGCTGCTCCCTGCTCAGTCAAAGAGTCCTCCCCAGAAGATTCCAAATCCACTTCTCCACTCGATTTACCGTCATCTTCCTCTGCTTTCCCCAGCTGGGCCCTCAGGCACTTTTTAGCTTTAAACACAGAGTCAATCTTTTCTTTTTTATCCTTTATCTGAAAAGTCACTCCTTCAGGAAAAAGCCATTTATATCCAATTGAATTCGTCTGAAGAAAAGTCACCAGTTCTTTATATTTCTTCCTCCGTTGTCTTACATCAAATGGAATATCCTTCAGCGTTCTGATAGCATTTCCCCCCACTTTCAGAGGTGCTCCAGACACTGCTTTCAGGACTGCATCCCTTATATGCCTCGAGAATCGTACAACAATTTCCCCAGGCCGATTATTTTTCTTTATATAGCCTGAATATGATCTGTAGACCATATCCATCTCGCTTTTCAGTTCATCCTCTTTCATACCTGCCACTGGGGCTAGTAGCTCACACATCTG
>NW_015175409.1:108901-124763 GCF_001447785.1 Gekko japonicus
TCCCTGATGGATTAAAGTACCCTGGTCCTGCTCCTACATTTAAGAACATAAGAACATAAGAGACGCCAATGTTGGATCAGGCCAAAGGCCCATCCAGTCCAACACTCTGTGTCACACAGTGGCCAGAAATACCAGTGCCATCAGGAGGTCCAGCAGTGGGGCCAGGACATTAGAAGCCCTCCCACTGTTGACCCCCCCCCCAAGCACCAAGAAGACAGAGCATCACTTGCCCCAGAGCCCCTAGCTATACCTTGTGGCTAATAGCCACTGATGGACCTCTGCTCCATATGCTTATCTAATTCCCTTTTGAAGCCGTCCATGCTTGTAGCACCCACCACTTCCTGTGGCAGTGAATTCCATGTGTTAATCACTCTTTGGGTGAAGAAGTACTTCCTTTTATCCGTTCTAACCCGACCGCTCTGCAGTTTCATGGAGTGCCCACGAGTTCTTGTATTGTGAGAAAGGGAGAAAAGTACCTCTTTCTTTACCTGCTCTTTCCCATGCATAATCTTATAAACCTCGATCATGTCACCCCTCAGTCGTCTTTTCTCCAAGCTAAAGAGCCCTAAGCGCTTTAACCTTTCCTCATAGGGAAAGTGTTCCAACCCTTTTATCATTCGAGTTGCCCTTTTCTGCACTTTTTCCAAAGCTATAATATCCTTTTTAAGGTGTGGTGCCCAGAACTGCACACAGTATTCCAAATGAGGTCTCACCATTGATTTATATAGGGGCATTATTATATTGGCTGATCTGTTTTCAATACCCTTCCTAATAATCCCCAGCATAGCATTGGCCTTCTTTATTGCAGTCACACACTGTCTCGACATTTTCAGTGAGTTATCCACTACAACTCCAAGATCTCTCTCTTGCTCAGTCTCTGCCAGTTCAGACCCCATCAATGTGTATTTATATTTAGGATTTTTGGCTCCAATGTGCATCACCTTGCACTTGGCCACATTGAACCCCATTTGCCATGTTGACGCCCACTCGCCCATCCTTGACAGATCCCCTTGGAGTGCCTCACAATCCTCACTGGTTTTCACCACCCTGAACAACTTTGTATCATCCGCAAATTTAGCCACTTCACTGCTTACTCCCATCTCCAAATCATTAATGAACAAGTTAAAAAGCAGTGGACCAAGTACTGATCCCTGCGGTACCCCACTGCTTACCACCCTCCACTGAGAAAATTGCCCACCTACACTCACTCTCTGTTTTCTATGAACTAGCCAGTTTTTGATCCATAAAAGGACTTGTCCTTCTATCCCATGATTTTTGAGCTTACTTAGGAGCCTTTGATGAGGAACTTTATCAAAAGCTTTCTGGAAGTCAAGGTAAATAATATCTATTGGATCCCCCTTGTCCACATGTTTGTTCACCCCCTCAAAGAACACTAACAGGTTAGTGAGACAAGATCTTCCCTTACAGAAACCGTGCTGAGTCTGCCTCAATAGGTTTTGTTCATCTATGTGCCTACTAATTCTTTCCTTAATAATGGTTTCCACCAATTTACCCGGTATCGACGTCAGACTGACTGGCCTGTAATTTCCCGGATCTCCTCTGGAACCCTTTTTAAAGATGGGAGTGACATTAGCTACCTTCCAATCCTCAGGAATGGAGGCAGATTTTAAGGAAAGATTACATATCTTTGTCAGGAGATCTACAAGTTCACATTTGAGTTCTTTCAGAACTCTCGGATGTATGCCATCTGGGCCTGGTGATTTTTCAGTTTTTAAGTTGTCTATCAGTTTTAGGACCTCCTCTCTCGTCACCTCAATCTGACTCAGGTCTTTCAACACCCCTCCTGAAATCAGTGGTTCTGGAGTGGGCAAGCACTTCTCATCTTCCACAGTGAAGACGGAGGCAAAAAATGCATTTAGCTTCTCAGCCATTTCCCTATCATCCTTCAATACTCCTTTTACCCCTTGGTCATCCAAGGGCCCCCCTGCCTCCCTGGCTGGTTTCCTGTTTCTAATGTATTTGAAGAAAGTTTTATTGTTGGTTTTTACGTTTTTTGCTATATGCTCCTCATGTTCCCTTTTTGCCTGCCTGACCTCAGACTTGCATTTTATTTGCCATATCCTGTGTTCCGTTTTATCAGCCTCACTGTGACTAGCTTTCCACTGCTTAAAGGAATTCTTTTTACTTTTTACAGCCTCCATTACTCTGTTTGTTAACCATGCAGGCTTTTTCCTATACCTTTTTGTGCCTTTCCTAACCTGCGGAATATATATTTTTTGAGCTTCTAGGATCGTAGTTTTAAATAGATCCCAAGCTTCCCCAATTGTTTTGACCCTTTCTACTTTTCCTTTCAGTTTCCTCCCCACGTGTCCCCTCATATCAGAGAAATTACCCCTTTTAAAGTTAAAAATGGTTGTGTGAGTCTTTTTGTCCCTCTTCCCCGCCATCTTTTGGGATTGTTTTACAATCTTGGAAAGTTTAGAATTCTCTGAATTTGCGCTTGATCATTTAAATTCGCTCTGGTGAGTGTTTCCCGGCACTTTCTCCATGTTTCTGCCCGTTCCCACCCCCCTCGCTCAGCCGTATACGCTGGGAGGCGTCCCCCCCGCTCACTTTTTCCTGCTCTGTGGGGTAAGGTGAGGAGCGTCTTTTTCTTTTAAAAACCACTTCTCTGTTGACTCATGTTCATAGTTGACCTTCCAACCATGCTTATTGAATCATTTCTAACGCCCGATCTCCTGCGCTTGATCCGGCTAACGCCTCTAGTACCATTTGGTCTCTCGGCATGAAGAACCACTGGAGCAAAGGGGCGCCTCAATTCTCTGGCATTTCACCATCGAAGAGGCCATCCCTCAAAGCTCCTTGGCCAGGGCCCCTTCACCGGGTCCCTGGGGGGGGTTACGAGCCTGCTCGCCCCCTCCTTCTGCCGGAGTTCAGAGACACTCCTGGGAGGTCCGGGAGGTGAGTCCGCATTCAAGCCACCATCAATCGGAAGTCCAAGCTAGGTCATTGTTATTATAACCTCTGAGGGGAAATCCTTTGTGCAAGGAATGGAAGAGGGTGAGATCACCATAGCTGCATTACCAGAGCATTACCAATTTCCACTTTTTGTGACAGAAAAAGTAAACAAACCTTGGATTTAGGAATTTGATCTTTCCACACAACAAGATATTGAATTAGGTTATGTTAAGGCATTGCGTGAATTTCTCCTTCCTTTAAATAACACATTCACTGTCATACTGTCAGGATTTCCTGTTCTCCAGAAAAGCAGCTGCCAAAAAGAGTAGCAAGTACATCAAGCCCCTTTACTCTTAAATGGACCATATCTAGGTGTTTTTTTGTAAGATGATGACAACCAAGTCATCCCAGATAGACCATCTTGGCATCCAGTTGTGTTGTTAGTTGGGCAATTAAACACTCTGGATTGAGCAAAGTGCTTCCTGTTCTAGCTTCACTTTGACCCCTGAACCAGGAACTATTTTTACACCAGTCATGTTGAACCTCTGTAATAGGCCACAGTTTTTAACAGCAACTAAAGAGTTCTGACCCAGTTGTAGTTGCTAATGGGTTGGGAAGATGCTCATTTATATTAACCTCAGCCACAAATTCACTAGTTAGTCATTTAGAAGCCATGGTCTATCATCCTTAGTCTCTCTTTCTTAAATTCTAGGTTAGTAATAATGGTCTTCCTTGAAGGGATGCTCTTTGGATTACTAGTATAATGTGTGTGAGGTACATAGAACATTTGAAAAAAATATATACATAGAAAGTATAAAGCTAAGCATCATTTGTGAAAGTGACTTGCATTTATTGAAGTGATTTGTGTAGTTCACCAGTTATTAAAAGGCATAGAACAAAGGATCAAAATGAAACAACCAGGAAAGATCAGTAAAGAATGGTCACACTGGTATATGTCAATTTTTTTTTTTTTGTCTTTCTAGTCCTAATTTAAAATAGCTCGAATATAGTATGGAACAAAGGCAGAATGTTAAACAGTAGCATCCTGTTCCCTAACTTTCATGCAATTCCATTCACTATTTCATTAACTTCAGACTTTACATTTTGGTTCACAGGTAGATTTCAAGGTAACTGATATTCACGCCATTGCATTTGGAGGGTGGAATTTGAATTTGCATAGAAATTCTTTCTGTGGAATGTCGACAGCTTTACCTTCTCCTAGCAATGTGCTTTTGCCAAGAATAAGCAGAATAAGCAGCTGAATGTGGTCATGGATGGTTGTTTGAGAGTTCTTTTACAACTGCCATTTTAGACTGAATATCTTCTATTAAAGGTAATTTAATGTGACTGAACATTGAAAAGAGAGTAGGTGAGATATACATTATTCAACAGGTAGATGTGCCTCCTTTCTTTCCTTCACCCACTCTTTTCTTCCAACTCTATATTATCTATTTTTCTTTATTTAAAGTATTTACATGTCACTTTTTTGCATGACAACATGGCCTCAAGGTGGCTCACGATGAGAGAGCATTAAGATCAAATAAATGTGACTGACCTTTGACAGTGCCATAGGCTACGTGGAAAAGGGAAAAGAGGTCAATGTTACAGTAACCTCTACACAGATTCAAGAAAGCATCTGCCACCTTCTTTCAGTAATGTGTACACCCTACAGTCAGTAGCAGAAGAAATGAAGAGAGTGAGAGGTGGTGGGACCAACCTAACAAGATACAGGAGAACCCTGGTGATAATGCCAGATATTGTTAAATTGTTAATATTTTGTTAAAAGCAGCTGCAGGACAGGCCAAATTTGGATTAGGACCAGAGTGATGGAGCATGAGGATTAAGACATTTTCCTGGTCCTTTCCCTGTGAAGGAAAAAAAAATGGCCCATCAGATGCTACTAGCCTGGAGGGTAGAGGGCAAAGTATTTCCACACATATCCTCCATGCATCTGACAAAGAGAGCTGTGTTTCTCGAAAGCTTATGCTACAATAAAGTGTTCGTCTTAAAGGTCCTACTGGGCTTTTTACTATTTTCCACACTTATTGTTTCTGTCAGGAACTTCATTCCTCTAATGTACTGGTTCCCAGAGTGGGCAAAACATGAGGGTGCTGAAATGATCCAGGTGGGTGGTTGGAGCCTTGGGTGCAATTGGGGGGCATTGAATACAAATAAGGGGGCGGTGGAAGCATAAAGAAAGAAAAGTCCAGAATCTATCTAAAACAGCCTTTTGGAGGTAGGCCAAATAAGTTTGGGAACCTATGCTATTGAGTCAGTGTGGTGTAGTAGTTAAGAGCAGTAGAATCTGGAGAACTGGTTTGATTCCCCACTCCTCCATGTGAAGCCTACTGGGTGATCTTGGGTCCCTCACAGTTCTCTCAGAACTCTCTCAGCCCCACCTACCTCACATGGTGCCTGTTGTAGGGAGAGAAAGGGAAGAGTGGAGTATAAATCCATCTCCTTCTCCTTCTTATGTTTTCTGACTTATTTGATTCCATGCCATCCCTGATACACGATGCAACATTTCCCCCGACACATCCTTCCCTGTCCTGCTCATATAATTTATATCCAGGGATGACGATATCATACTGATTTCCCCCATTTCACCATGAAACATCCAGTATATCCGAGTTGTCATTTAGCCCCATACAGTCCAGCTACCCAGCTTGACTCGGAGGCATCTAACATTGGTATGTAGACACCTATAGCATGTTTCTCGGGTTGCCAAGTCCATCTTTGACCCCCAGTGGGGGACTTTGGGGGCATTCCGGGGGGGAGCGGGCATCACCGACGTGATGACATCACGTCAGGGACGTCCGCTGCCGCCGCCCCCCACCTGTGCGCCCGATCTCCAAAAACGCCAGTTTCCTGCACTTAAAGGAGCTGGCATTTTTAAGTACACAGAGCCACCGTTTCCCCTTTAAGAGCAAAGAGCTGTCATTTCCCTTTTAAGTGCATGGAGCTGTCATTTCCCTGCAAGCCTGATCTCAAGCGGAGGAAATGTGGGTTCCATGAACTTAAAGGCAACCACCCTTCTCTCTCAAGAGAGAAGGGAGAGGGGTGGCTGTGGGTGTTGGCGGCGGGTAGAACCCCCCCCAAAAAAATGGGGATCCCTGGCAAACCGGGGGGCTTGGCAACCCTACATGTTTCCGTCTCCAACACCCCTTGCCTCTATGGGCCCTTTTGTCATCCTGCTCTCACTCAGTGCTCCTACCCCAGCTGCTGTTGGCTTTCCTGCCTGTACCTGTACATCTGTTTATAAGAGCCAATGCACAGTTGCTTACCTTACAAATGAAACCGAAGACCAGTATCTGGATTCATGTGCAGTTTCAGTTACACATTCAGTCGCAAATGCATTGAATGTAACATGAGAATTCTGCAATGCATGAATAAAAAAAATATCAAGTGTACATGGGGTTGCCAAGTCTGGGTTGGGAAATACCTGGAGATTTTGGGGGTGGAACCTGAGCAGGGCAGGGATCTCACCAGGTTATAATGCCATACAGCAGCCATTTGCACCAGGGGAACTAATCTCGGTCACACGGAGGCCAGTTGTAATTCTGCAGCCACCACCTGGAGGTTGGCAACTGTAAGTGTTCACTGCACATAGATTGTGTGAGTGTTCACTGTAACTTGTGAACAGGGCTACTGAGTGGGCAAGGTTGTTAGCTAGCATCTGTACACTCTGCAGCTTGCCCTCATCCAATATCTACATGTCCACTAAGGGGATGTTTCTGCTAAGTATCGTGCCCAGCTGAAGAAATTTTGTGTATGTGTATAGCCACACTAACTGCTTTCTTGGAATTCTAAACACTTCTCTATTTACACTTTGCAAACAAGACTTTCAGTTGCCTATAAAACAAGGATGTTTTTTCTTGCCTGCTTGACATTTGGCAGATAGCACACCATGGGTCAAATCCTGGTGAATTTGGTCCTAAAATGGGGGGAGGGGTGACAATCAGTGATGTAACTCCCATTAGAACCAATAGGATGAATATCAGCTTGAATACCTAAGGGCCAACTGGATGTTACATTTTAGACAAGTTTGCCATGCAACTCTTTTTAGAAACATAGCCAGGGACCCAATTCAGATTGGGCCCACAGCATGGGAGGAGGGGATCCTGTCTCCCTGCCGTGCTGTTTACCTTACATGAAATGCAGCCAGGGGCCGTCTTTTGCCCCTTGGGGGGCGGAGAGGAGCAGTGCACTGAAAAAATCCTAATTGCGCTCCAATAGTGCTTTCAGTTCTGGTTGCCCTTGGGAAGCCACTGCTGAACTGTTGCTGCACGATTTCTTGGTGAACTCCTGTTTGACCCTAAAACAAACAGCCTTAATAATAAACATAGTAAAATGGAATCTATTTTTAATATATAAAATTAACCAAAAAACTCAAATTAAACATTGTACATATGTCTTATGTTCCCTTCCATAGGGACTGGGAAACCAGATTTCTCCAAAATAAAATCTGAAGCAAATTTAGAAGTGCCTCTTCAAAAGCAAAACACTCAAGCATTTCAGGAGAACCCCCAAACAATCCATTAGTGTTATTACAGCATATATAGTACTATATCCCAGTCACAATGTGGGGTGGAATGTTATCCTAACAATGGCAAAAGTCAAACTGAACAGCTTTCTGAGCATATAAAATTCTATGTAGTAAAAAAAGATGAACTGAAGTTGGGTTGTTGTTTTTTCCCCCACCGTGGTGATGTTCAGAGGAGGGGTATTTTCATCCTCATCTCTTAGTCCTCTCAAAAATTGTCATGTATGAAAGAAATAAAAACACAAATATCTGAAGCAGTAGCAAAGAGCTCTTCAGCCAGATATTTCTGATTGCTGGTTTCCACTTTAGAATAATTGGATTTCAACTGAAGATGTTGGAGTTCAGCCCTATGCAAAAAAAAAGAAGAAGAAAGTTTTCTTCATTGTGAAAGAGCAAATCTTATATCAGAAGGAATCTATAGGCTTCTGTGTGCAGATTTTTCCCAATGAGTATTCTATCAAGAGCCAAAACTGAAAATCATACTGAAGATTAACATAACTTCAAGCAAACATAATATAAAGGAGCACAGTAAGTCACTGCTTGCCTCAAAGATGCCGCTCATTTCAGCTCCAAAGTTAACTCTACATCCATTTCTCAAGAGAAGATGCTTAAGCTTCCTTTTCAAACATAACAGAAGCAGCATAAACCCAGGAAGCGTGAACGGCGCTTACAACAAAGGATAGTACTCTTGTTATAATAGGTTGGAGCTGTGGTTTGTTGCCATATTAGCTGCAAATAAAGGTAGGTATTGAAAGTGTCTGTAGGCCTTGGATAAGTAAGGAAAATTTCTACAGGAAAATTCCTCCAAGTTTCTTTTAGAGATGAAATGTGGGCAATTTTGCTGAGCCATCATGAACGTGAAGATATTTAGCTAATTCTTAGCACACGTAGGTCAATGAAAAGGCACATAGGACTCCACCAGAAGGGTGAAAGCCATTTTGCTCTTGTTTTGCTTGTGTACATCGAGTGGTTATAATTGTTAGAGTTTTTCCAAAATTCACCTTTTTAGACATAGTCATTGATTGCCTTTATTCTCCCCCCCCCTCTCTTAAAAGAGGGATTTCTCTTTGAAGAGTAACCAATGCACCCCTTTTATAACTTCAGCCCTTGCAAGGGTTTTTTTTTTTAATGTTACCCACCACTGGATGTTGCTCTAACAAAAGGATGAGAGGGTTTGGGAAGATTTTGCATGCAGAGAGAAGTTCTGAAATCATGCTAAACCTCCTCTCTTTGAATTACTCTTTGATCTTAACAGAATTGATTAGAAGCTGACTCCAAATTAGATTGTTGGATTTCAGGGAGAAATCGAATAAAGAGGAATTAAGAGAATTTCTCTTATCAATGCAAGGTTCCATGAAAATTGAATTCTATGACAGTTGGGTCAGGACAGTCTCTCAGACAGGTGTTGCAATCTTGTTCAACCTATGAGCAGTTAGGGTGTTTTGAAAACAGATAGTAGTCACCATAGCACAATGGCTGACACAGCAGGGCACTCATGGGCACTCCATGAAATTGCTGAGCGGTCGGGTTAAAATGGATAAAAGGAAGTACTTCTTCACCCAAAGAGTGATTAACACTTGGAATTCACTGCCACAGGAAGTGGTGGCGGCTACAAGCATGGACGGCTTCAAAAGGGAATTAGATAAGCATATGGAGCAGAGGTCCATCAGTGGCTATTAGTCACAAGGTATAGATAGGGACTCTGGGGCAAGTGATGCTCTGTCAACTTGGTGCTTGGGGGGGGTCAACAGTGGGAGGGCTTCTAATGTCCTGGCCCCACTGGTGGACCTCTTGATGGCACTGGTATTTCTGGCCACTGTGTGATACAGAGTGTTGGACTGGATGGGCCTTTGGCCTGATCCAACATTGGTGTCTCTTATGTTCTTAGGAGGTAGGGCCAGTAAGAAAATGGTTACCATAGAATCTGGGTCTGATTACAAAATACTGTGATGTTCCACATAATGTTAGGAGGCTCCAAGTCAAGATCCTCCTACAAATGGAAACAGCTGTTTCTAAAGAAGTACTCCTTGCTGACATAAAAGTGATGCCTCCTGGACTCCTGGACCACCTCCTACTCATTTGTAACCAACGTTTTTTCCCCATTAGAGACCCAACACCACTTACAGCATTTTCAATGCAATCCTAAGAACACTTTCTTGAGAGTAAGCCCCCTTAAATAGACCTGAGCAGGATTCTGAGCAGATTTGCTTAGGATTGCTCTCTTCGACATTTCTCACTTTTGTCATCTCC
The DNA here is from genome assembly GCF_001447785.1 of Gekko japonicus. Lineage (NCBI taxonomy): Eukaryota > Metazoa > Chordata > Lepidosauria > Squamata > Gekkonidae > Gekko > Gekko japonicus. Next base: position 118,614 of record NW_015175409.1, read on the forward strand.
TTCTCTGGGATGTTACACTGCTGGGCTGAGGTCATTTCAACTTTGGTCTTCTCTGCTAGGTTGTTGTTTACTTCTACTGGATGTTTCAACATCGATATTCTGTTTCAGCCTGGTTTCACATCTGGATAAGGCATCAGATATTATGTTATTTTTGCCTTTGATGTATTGGATGTTGATATTAAATTCTTGGAGGTACGAAGACCACCTTTGTAACTGTGTATTGGTATTCTTCATTGATTGAAGCCAAGTTAAAGAATGATGACCTGTTAATAGGGTGAATTCTTGTCCCCATATGTAACTTCTCAACTTTTTTAAAGCCTACACTATTCCTAGACATTCTTTCTGCACTGTGGAATAGTTCCTCTCTGTATCAGTTTTCTGCTTCAACTTTCCACTTTTCTATCAGAAATTCTAAATATTCTGAACTTGGATTATACATCCCCTCAGGGTTTCTCTCAGCTGTGGTTCTACTAGACTCCACACTACTTTGTATAAGAATAATTCTCATATCTTCTACCCTTTTTTTTTTCATGGGCAGCCCCATCCCTGTACTATGTGGCCTTAGATAGGGAATTTGAAACTTGCCTGTAAACCGCTCAGAGACCCTTCGGGGTTAGAGCGGTATATAAATCAAATGTATAAATAAATAAATAAATAAATAAATGAGGTAAATTTAATTGTTTGCACTTCTGAATCAGAGCCTCCTTCATTCCTAGAAACGCTGCAATTTTTCTCTTTTTTCGTATTTCTTTCTACAATTTTACTAAACCTCACAAGATTAAGATTTCTGTTAGAATTCTAGTTTGGTGTAGTGGTTTGGTGTAGTGGTTAAGTGCACGGACTCTAATATGGAAGAACCGGGTTTGATTCCCCACTCCTCACTTGCACCTGCTGATGTGACCTTGGGTCAGTCACAAGCTCTGGCACAGCTGTCCTTGAAAAAGAGCAGTTTCTTTCAGAGCTCTCTCAGCCCCACCTACCTCACAGGGTGTCTGTTGTGGGGAGGGGAAGGGAAAGGAGTTTGTAAGCCACTCTGAGACTCCTTTGGGTAGTGAAGGGCGGGGTATAAATCCAATCTCCTCCTCCTCCCCCCCTCCTCTTCCTCTTCTTTTTCTTTCTTTGGGTCTTTTCCCTTTATTACAATTCTATTTCCTTCACATAATTCAATTGAACATTAAATCTCCTCAGCTATCTTTCTCTCAGAGTTTTCTTTTCTCCCAGGATTCTTTATCCTTTGGGACAAGTCCTTCACCTCAGAATGTTTTATATCCCATGAGTCTTTTCTCTTCCTCAGAATGTTTTATATCCCACTGCTAAGCCAACACATGTCACACCAACTCTCTTTCTCTTTTGTGTGGTTAGGTATGACGTGGTTTTAAATTTCTTGTTGTTTCTTTCTCTCATCCAAGGTATAACGCTGCCACCAGGAATTTAATTCCAGTCTTATTAAATAACCTTTCCCAAAGTATTGTGTCCAAGCTCTAAGGCTCCTTCATTGGACTATATGATTTTGAGGATGAGACTCTTATATTTTAACAGCATATGACTCTGAGTTAACAATAAACAAGATAAAACTTTATTTGCACAAGAAGTGTATTAGTTACTAGACGTTTGTTACTTGTCTCTTCAGTGAATATACCTTCTCCGATCATTATGATGCTATATTGCTCAGTAAAATCTTCCTCTTTTTAATTCAGGTCTCTGTCAGCTTTTCCTCTCACACTCATATAATACTCTGACAATATTAGATTTCGCCTAATATGCCCCCTGAAGTATTTTTCTTTCTCCTTTAGAATCTTAATGCCTTTTACAACACTTATATAGGATTCTAATTAAAGACTGCTTCACAGACTCTGCTTCACAGACTCACAATTGATAGCTGCTGACTGCTGACTGAACACTCTGCCTTCTCTCTCTCCAAACACAAACTTCTTAGCTCCACCCACAAATTCTCAGTCACTAACCAATCACCTCACTCACTCATCTCCCTCTTTCATCCCCCTTGTTCTTCTGAAACCTACCAACCACTTAAAGAAACACAAGCTTATAACTTGAAATAATTACATGCATGTTTCTTAGCTGCCATCCTGTTTTATTTAAGTTTTTAATTATATATTCATTGTATTTTATTCATATTGTGAACTGCCCTAAACCCACTGTGGGATAGGGTGGGGTATAAGTGCAATAAATAAATAAATACATACATATCCAAACAGCGGAGCTGCGGTGGCTCAAGTGGTTAAGACGCTGAACTGCAGGCTGTGGAAGGTCAGTAGATCAGCAGTTCGAGACCCGAATGTGCCGCATGATGGAGTGAGCTCCCGTCTCTAGTTCCAGCTCCTGCCAACCTAGCAGTTCGAAAGCAAGAAATTGCAAGTAGATAAATAGGTACCACTTCGGTGGAAAGGTAACAGCGTTCCGTGCACCTTGGTGTTTAGTCATGCTGGCCAAATGACCACGGAAACGTCTTCAGACAGTGCTGGCTTTTCAGCTTTGAAATGGAGATGAGCACCACAACCCTAGAGTCGGACTCGACTGGCTTTCGAGCAAGGGAACCTTTACCTTTACTTTATCTGAACAGCAAGAAATACCATATAGTTCAATGTACCTTGAGCCTGAAGGCCAGGGAAAACATTTAATGGGCCCTTTAAAAAAAAAATCACAGTTTAATTTCTTACAAGACTTACAATATATCAAATTAAAATGAATTTAGATGGTAAACAATGTCAGTCACAAAAGACCTTTCAAACCTGTCAGCAGGTAGTCTGAGGACCAAAATGCATACTGTAGTATAAATTAAATGGAAGTTTTCATTATCTCAGAATTCTGATGTATTGGCTAACAATGAAGACAGGCACCTCAAAAATGGATGTAACAAAAAAAAAAAGCACTTACTGTCACAGTGGGCAATGCTGTATGATTTCAAGGAGCAGACAAAGAAATTAGCTATTTCGTGGTAATTGACTGATTTATTCAGATTATTTGCTCTGTGGAAAAATGTCAGGGATGTGTGTGAATATACACTGACTCCACTATGAAAATAATCAGCAGATGGAAGAGAGGCTTATCTAAACCAACCTGTTGTGATTTACCAGTTGGTAGACCTGGGGTAAGGACTCACTTTTTAAGGCCTGGAATGGCTGATCACCACTTTGGGGTCAGGAAGCAATTTTTCTCCAGACCAGTTTGGTCAGGGATTCTGGAGGGTTTTTTTGCTATCTTCTGGGCATGGAGCAAGTGTCACTGGGAGTTGGGTGTGTGTGTGAATTTCCTGCACTGTGCAGGGGATTGGACTAGATGACACTGGAGGCCCCTTCCAACTCTATGATTCTATGACTCTATGATTTGTTGATTTGCCAGTGGAGATAAATGGCTCATGATCCTTACTTTTTTCTTTCAAGTGGATGAAATGGTCTCGTAATTCTATCTCTGTGTTAACTTTGTGTATTAGCATCTGATTTGGTTTATTTTCCTGAATTTCCCCAAAAGACTTCAAACCACAGTTTGGTGAGAGGATTAGTAATTTGTTTGCTCTGCTAGATCCCAAACTCATAAAACTAAAATTCCTAGACCGAGAGGGTGACTATTTAATCTTTAATCCAAAAGTGTAAATATTCCCTGAGGGTTGAGGTCTGTCCTCCAAAAAAATCTAGAGAGGAATTCAGGTGAGAAGAACTTCAGAAGTGTTCCTATGTAAGTCCTTCCAGAGCCATCATTTCACAAAACAGAGGCAATATATGAGTTAAACAAGTCTCAGCCTGGTGAGTGTTTGCATGGATGACTTCCTTAGGAGCCTAATGTAAGTCACTTTCTGAAAAAAAGGAGAGGATATGAATAATAATTTATAAACAAACAAGCTTATTTGCTGGTGCAGTCAAATAAGGCCATTGGCTGTGTTCTTGTTGACTCAAAGCTCAAAGCTTAAGTAAATCCAAAGTCTAAATCAAGTCCGTTTACTTTGAATTACTCTGACTTTTCTAGCATAATAGAATCTCACACAATCCAAGGGTGACATCATGTTTATTTTAACACATACCATCTTTGGGACAGTTACCTCATAGCAGGTGATTGATTCCCAGTCATCTGTCTGCTGCTGTCCCCCTTCACATTCTGGGAAGGATTTTTGGTGATATCATAATTATTTGCCATGCAGAGAAATGCAGAAGGACAGTTTTGCATATATTTCTGTGTTGCAGACAGAAAACCACTGTATCGGCCAACTCTAATCAAAACTACAGGCTTCTGGGTATTGATCTGGGGGAAAAAAGATATAGCCTCAAAGGTGATAAAAGAGTTTTGTTGTTAAAAAGGGAGACTTAGGCAAGAAAGTTCATTAGCAAAACATTCCATACCATAACAACAATGGAAATCATAAACTGGAGACCTCAAAGAAAATACAGTTGGCAAGGAAATAGAAATAGGCAGTGCGTAAAACAATTTGTAGACATAAGCAACAGAACTAATATGAATACATAATGCTGCATGCTGAATAAATCTTTGTATGTTACAAAAACAGTTCCCAAGAGATATGGAAAAAATTAATTTCCTCACTTGCAATGGGGGAAAACTACAAATGGTTCTGTTTGATGTTAAAGGAATTATACCTTTGTGAAACTAGGTTTAATAAGCTCAGCTCCTTATTGCTGGGAGCCATTAGTATCAAGTGGAAAGATATACAGGTATCAGTCACAGAAGAAGGTCCATCTGATTGCCATGCCAAGTTTAGGTTCTAATTGTTATGTAATTACAGTTATCAGGGAAGTAGGGTAAAGATCTGGGTACTCACTTGATAACGTGAAGCAACTGCATAGACAAGGGTAAATGCAAACTGAAGAAATGGATAGTGAAAATATAGCGCAATCCAGTGTAAAGCTACTCCAGTCTAAACCCATGGAAGCACAGAGTTCAGCAGATGTCATGCATGTATAGAATGTGCTTTGTGTATGCATCCAAACAAATTCACTAGAATGATACAGAATGTAATATTTTGATGCAGCTCAACTGCAGGGAAGATGGAATGGAAAAGGTGAAATTTGTCCAACCGATGTACTACTTCTTCTTTGGCATGAGAGGTGCCAGTGCATAGCAGACAGTCGATCAGTGACTCAGGCCAGCTTCTGTGGTGACACACATAGGGAAGTGTTCGAGTCTGGGTATCAAAGTTGGTAGTCTACCTAGTGCCCTACGTGTTACAGGAGAGGGAGATCTTTTGCAGTTCAAGAATGAATTAATAAAACCCTTTTATTTTTACTGGGTCTTCTGAACAGCCTGGCTGTTTGCAAAACATGTCTGTATGTTTCAGACCACTGAGAGATCATCAACACAATCCTAAACGGACTTCACTGAAGTCAGCAGTAGATTTGTAAGGGTGGAATTCTGCATAGGGCTATAGTGCTTAGTTTGTAACCTCCAAAAATGTGCTTCCAAAGAGGCACAGCCTCTGTTCATTACACCTGCTAGATTCATTTTTAAGTACAGGTACTTAAATCTCCACGTGGGAGAGGGAGGAGATGACTGAGATTCTTTATTCTTTAGTGCAGTGGTGGGCAAACTCATTAGTCAAGAGAGCCAAATATCAACAGTACAACGATTGAAATTTATTTTGAGAGCCAAATTTTTTAAACTTAAACTATATAGGTAGGTACATTGTTATTAACTTAATTAGGGTACTCCTAAACTGGCCTTTGCTAAAAATGTCCTCATTCTGATTGAGGTATGTTCACTGAGATCGACCCCTTCCAACTCTCCCATCCACACTCGTCTTGTATACTTGTTTCGTCTCCTTTCATTCATCCTCTCTATAAAGATTAAGACTCAAGGGGCCAAAGAGCACGTGGGAGAGGGAGGAGATGACTGAGATTCTTTATTCTTTAGTGCATAGTGCAGCCCTTTGCAGGAGAAAAATGCTCATCTGAGTATTGTTACTCCTTTGCCATCCACCAGGAGGAACAAAAATGCCCTTTTCATAAATTTACCATTTGCAGTTCTACACAGCTATTTGGTAACAACTCATTACCTCAGATAACAACATACAAGATGGCCATGCCCACTGATTCAGAAGCAAAGTAAAACAAGAGAGCCGCATCTAACTGGATTAAATCAGTGTTCCATTGAAAGGGATGCAAATGTGTCTTATTTTTACCAGCTGGG
>NW_015175409.1:124817-127768 GCF_001447785.1 Gekko japonicus
CCGCTTCAGGCCAAACATCTCCAGTGTGCCCCATTAAATCCTTGTATCATGCATAAAAGTAATATCATTTCTGAAAAGAGATTATAACAGAGAAGGTATGTGATATGGTAGGAGATTTTTACAGTTTTAAATTTTCCCCTTTTGCATCTGCATTCTATTTGCATTTTGTACAAGACTTCATGGAGATCTAAATGCCATGCTTGGATCTGAATTAATTTAACATGTCCGAGGTGTGTCCAAAGTTTTATAGCCTCATTGGCATGCACGTTTGAGGCACATTAGCAATGCTGAAATTGATCTCCTTTACCAGCTTTTGTTCATGCTCAGTTAGAAAGTGTGTATCAAAAGCTCATTTAGGCCTTTCAAAATGCAAGGATTATTGAACGCTTTGGGAAGACCAATGTGATATGGGCACCCTGGCCCTGCAGATCAGGCCTGCACATGTTGTGACTTACCAAAAGTAATGATGGTCTTCACGGCATTTGACAGCCCCACAGTTTCTGCATTTCCAGAATGGCTATAAAAATGGGAGGTTTCTGAAGAGTGAGCAATGGGCTGTATTTTGCTCTATGGATCACAACATGTGCAGGCCTGCTCTAGACTCTCATAGTTGCAATGTCAACACTTGATGATGTATTGGACTTCCTTAGATGAATACTATTGGCCTTTGATGCTACAATTTGCAACCCAGTTTTCAATATACTTCTTGCACATACTTGTCCATATAGGACTTTTGGAAGGACTCTTGAGCCAAAGGATACCAATGATTTTATGACTCAAAATTCCCCAATTCAGGTTCATGTCTTTCTTGTAGCCATGTTTAGTCTAGGAATTAAAATAGTCAACACAAAAAGGCTCACAATGGCAATATATTAGAATAAGAATACAGATACATACATCCCGAGTTCTGATGTTCCATCCCTGTGATATTATATAGCAAGGGTCAGTTTAAATGGGAAAATGGGTCCACAGAAAAATAGGCATGGAAAGATACTGAGAACAAACTGGGACATATTACAACAATTTGTGAGGTCAGAAACACAGAACTCATAGTCACAAACAACAAGAACAAATTTGGTCTCCTATGTGTACTGACCACCTTTTGGAAGGAATATCGTGGCACTCCAATAGGCTTGGGGGGTATTTTGGAAGGATTGGTCTCTTCTTCAAGTTTCCTACCCTGCTTTTCTAACAAAAAATGCAATCCTATGAAGTGTTACACCCTTCTAAGTTCACTGAAGTCAATGGGTTTAGAATGATGCATTTTTTCTTAGTATTGCACCAAAATGACCTGATTACAAGAATAAACTTAAACTGGTCTACTAAAACTCTTACTGAGATCTAGTCAATCAAGCTTACTCACAATAAAGTTTTCTTAGGATTTCCCTGTATATCTGTTACGAATCCTCTTACCACCTATCCACTATTCAAGGAGATCAAGAAAGCAGATGAAACTCAACATGGTGCCCATTGTGTTCAGTTATGTACAAACACTCCTGTACTTAAATAGCAACTTGATCACAAAGTATGGACATCACCTTCAACTTCCAGTTTGGTGTAGTGGTTAAGAGTGTGGACTCTAATATGGGAGAACTGGGTTTGATTCCCCACTTCTCCACATGCAGCTGCTGGTGTGATCTTGGGTCAGTCATAAGTTCTTTCAGAGCTGTTCTCTCAAGGGCAGTTCTCAAGAGAGTTCTCAGCCCCACCTACCTCACTGTGGGAAGGGGAAGGGATTGTAAGCTGCTCTTAGACTCCTTCCGGTAGGCAAGGGTGGGGTATAAATCCAGTCTCCTCCCTCTCCTCCCCCTTCCCCATGGCTTGCTTTTTAGTGTACATTTAACATTCTAAATTGCATTGCAAATATTGTGTGCAAGTGAGTCCTTGCACGCCTTCTTGTCCCTCTAACCCACCTAACAAAACAAATTAATTTATGAAAGAGGTGCTCCCCTTCCTTGTGGGAAGCGGTCATGGGGAAAGCTGTAGGGCTTCATTCTTTAGTATTCCAGCCTTACTTGTTTTGCCTAGCTGATTGCTATTGTATTCACACTCCCGTAGCTAAGTCTATTCATGTTTATCAATGATTCTAAACTGAGTCACAAATAGTATATAGATAGGGATGGGCACAAACTGGGAAAATGTTTGTCTTGGTTTATGGTTCATGGTGTGCCCAGTTCATGAGCCACAAGCTGTCACAAATGTTTAAGAGTTAAAAAACTGGTTTGGTTTGTTAGGTTCATAATGAAGTAGAACACGTGCCCCCCCATGTGCTAGATACACCAAACTCACAGAGGATATCTAGCTGACTCTCCTCTACCAGCCCTCCAAGGTTGGGGAGGATTGGATTTATGGGGTCTGAGTTATTCCCCCCCCCAAAGAAGGTGACCCACCCTCCATTGTTTCCAATGGAGAGGAAAAAAACAGCAAAAAAGCAAAGGCAATAGAAGCCCAGCAGAGCAGAATTATAGTCCCAGAGAAGGGGGGGCATTTTTGCAAGCTCAGCAGAACCAGTGCCAATGGGGCAATGCCAGTTCAATCACAATCCAAGCAGAGGGGCATTTTAGCAAGCCCAGTAGAACCAGTACAATGTACAGAGTGCTCAGCAGTACCAGTGCAATCACAGAGTGCCCAGCGGAACATAGTGCCACTGGCATTGCAAGCTTAAAAGGACTGATCTCAAAGCACAAAGTCATGAATCAAAGCAAGGGGGTGGGATTTTGCAAGATCTGTGCAAGAAAATGGGAAGTGAACACAAAGGAATGCCAGTAAAGTCATGAAACTGACATGACTAGTTTGAAACTGACAATAGTGTTTCCAAGGCTGGAGAATTACCCACCCACCCCCATTGCTCTGAAGTTTGGTAAACATTTTGTTTGAGTGGAGACAGTCTGTCTAGAAATGTATCCATTCACAAATTGGCACAAACCCCCACAAACTGTTTGAAAGTTCAT
>NW_015175409.1:127898-144686 GCF_001447785.1 Gekko japonicus
GCAGAACTGTAGTTTGACCCAGTACATTCACAGATCATATATCCATATGATAAATGGTGTCAACCGCACAGGTGGAAAAGTATCACATACCATTATGCTGCTCAAGGCCATTGGATTGAATTAGTAGTTTCATTTCAGTGAGGTATCACATACCACTAAAAATACTTCAGAGGTGATCCTGAGGCAAATATAATCCCAGCTGACTATGCTCAAACAGTGGCTAAATAGCCAGCTGACACACAGTTTATTTACTTTTAAATATGTATATTTATATGCCCACCTTTCTCCTGAACATTTCAGAATCCAAGGCAGTTCCTATGTTTGCCCTCCCATTGCCCCCAAAGGTCAAGCATACCAAGTGTTTCTTTTGTAAGACAAAGGAGAGAATGAAGCTCAAGACAGTACATGTGTAAAGCATTTGCAATACAATCCAGAATCTTTGTGAATGTTCAATAAAGAATTATTTTGAGTGTTGAAGGTTGATGGCCCAAATTAGTGATCATTTTTGAGGTCCTACCCTCAAGAACATCATACTACAAACTCAGCAAAGTCTCCCTGAATCTAGTTTCACGGGCTTAAGCTAACTAAACTGACAGTATCTAATAAAATGCCACAGAGATACACTACTTACTGCATTAGACAGTGGAAACTTACTTTATATCTAAGCAGTGGTGGAGTACTTCACTTAACACACTGCCTTTATTGTGATGACAGTATCAAATGACAGATACAAGGCACCTGACCGACTGAACATATCTTTCCTTGAACAGCTCATATTGCAGAACAACACCATGGTGTACTGGCTTTGGTTTTGCATGTGGAGCAGAGATTCCTTAAATCTTTGCATGTGGGATAGAGATGACTTAAACCTTTAAAACATTGAATATTCTATATATATTCTATATATATCTACAATAGTAGAGTTCATATGAGCTTACAAGGCTAGGAGCATTTATCACACAAAGAGAACCTACTGTTACTTGATTTCCCCGCCTACCTGGGAGGCTACTAATACCACCAGGGGAGTGAAGGCTGCATGGTATAGCTCAGTCTCATCAGATCTCGGAAGTTAAGCAGGTTCAATATTTGGATGGGTGACCACCAAGGAAAATCCTGCAAAGAAAGGCAATGGCAAACCAGCTCTGCTTCTCACTTGCTTTGAAAGCCACTTGCTGCAGTCCTTCATTCTTTGCATAGTGAGGATATCTTCAGAATGTGCCCCCCAAATGGTAAAATCTGTGCATGTTTTGAAACAAAAAATAATAATAATACTACTCTTCTAATCTTTTTATTTTATTTATTTTATTATTATTTAATTACTCTTCTAATCTTTATGTGTAAAGCAAGCGAAGATTGAAGGGTGCAGCAAATACTCGTTCACTGAACAATTCAGCGCCTACGATTGAAATCCCAAAATGGTGGCTGCTGTATTCCTTAGTTTGTATTCCCTAGAACTGCTTCCTTGTAGAATTATTCATGGGACTTTTAGTTCCTGCTATGAGCCACTGTTATTGAAAGGAATATCACAACTTCCTCATTGCTACCACCACTTCTTTTAACAGTACAATCCTATACGGTAAGTACAGTTTAAGTCCATTGATATATTAGTTTTAGACTTCGGCATAAGGTTGCACTGTAAAGCTCTTGAGCATGATGCTTTCAGTGGGTCCTTTCATTTGTTTAGTGCATACATTTCAGGGACTGGATAAAAAAATTGCTCGTTGTTAGTTTTGAGCAGGTAGATAGCATTTTGCCATTTCTTCACATACGACAATTGTTGGTGATACAGTTGCAAGTCTAGTGTGGGGAATATGGAGAAAAGTCCTGTTTAGATATATAGGGATTAGGGATGGGCATGAATCAAGAAATGAACTGGAGTTCGAGCATGAACCAGGCCAGTTTGTGGTCCATTTTGTTGTGTCATTCCCGAATAAAAAAAATGAACTGCCTTTTTTCCATGGAGGTTTTGTTTGGTTCGTTAGAGCGGTGCATTTTCCAAACAGCCTGGTGCCGATTCGATCAATTCCTAGGCAACACTTGGGGTGGGCTTACGAAGAGCCCTAGAAACACCTAGTAGTTGTACATAGTTTGATTGGCAGCTCTGGGAGACAACCATGAAGCTCCCATTCTGCTCTTTGGGAGTAGATTGTATATACATACCATACCCTGACTCAGCTGCTTTCACTTTGCAGCAAGAAGAGAGAGGAGTTAGTCATAGGGTTCCCAAGTACTTACCGTGATCTGGCAGGGGAAACATGCTCCCTGGCCGGACCATTCCTCCCTGTAATGCATCATGCTATCACGAGGAAGTGATGCTGGGCAATGCTCTGGCAATGGGTCTGAAAATTCGATGGTACCATTGAGTTTCCAGCCCCATTGCCAGAGCATTGCCCAGCGTCACTTCCTGGTGATGGCATGGTGTGGCGCGTCTGTTGTCCCCGCAGGAAAGATCCTGCAAGGATGTCTGTGTCCCCAACCGAATCACGGTAAGTACTTGGGAAGCCTGGTTAGTCATCATGTGAGAGCAAGTTAGGAAGAATTGTTTGCTATGTGGCTATGTTTCCCTGTGTTTCCCCATGGAACAAGTTGGTCTATCCCAACTGCTGTGTCAAAAATCTCAGCAAAGAGGGGAGGAATAGAATAGAAGATAGAGCAGGGAAGGAATGCAAGTACAGAATAACAGCCTCAGTGCAAGGTGGGACAGAAAAGCAGGAAGTTGCATCTCCTTAGAGCAGGAGGTAAACTTCCTTGTGACCAGCAACTGCTCATGAGTCGAGTGCTTACTTGTGAGCAAGACAAAGTAAAGAGGAAATGGATGTTGGCTGGGCAGCAGATATAAGAGGTAGGGAGATGGGAAAAGAAAAGGAGTGAAGGGTTGTGTTCCAAATACTAATGAGAACTACTGTGGGTAGGATGTGAGATAAGATGTATTTAAATTCCCACTGTGTCATGAAGTTCCCTGGGTAACCTTATCTAAAAAAGTTATTGTAAAATTAAAATAGAGAGAGGAAGGACCATACACATAGTGCTGAACTCTTTGGAGGAAGAGAGGGGTCAAATGTGACAGATTAAATGAAAGAAGCCAGCAGATGAGATCAGGATGTTTCCCAGCCTCGGCCAAGCAGTTGGCCAAGTCAGAGGATATGATAGAAACTACAACTCTTTTCTGCCTAACACTGAAATAATCAAGGCTAGGTGAAGGTCTCCACAGCACTCCTAAAATGGTTCTTGGAGCTAAGATGGGTGAGTGTGACGGGGGGATAGAGATCCCAGTCTCCAGGTGGGACCTGGGGATCCGGAATTATGCCTTATCTTCAGACTAAAGAGATTAATTCCTCTGGAGAAAATGGATGCTTTGGAAGGTAGACCCTATGTCATTTACCCCATTGAGGTCCCAGGCTCCATCCCCAGATCTCCAGGAGTTTTCCAACCTGGATCTGGCAACCCTACCTTCCTATCCCCGTCTGGGAATCAGGGGGGACCTGGGAACCCTACTGGGGAAGAATAAAAAAATGGAAAAACTTCAGCCAACAGTAGTGTTCTTAACAGGGCAATAAGCCTGGGAAGTCTGTTAATGGAGAATCCTTTCATTAAACTGAGATTAATCTCAACTGTACCTTGTCTGATGTTTCTTGTGGGGAGTGGGGATATTGTCTCAGGGCATGGAGATGCCTTCTAACCCTGGGAACTTCACAGAGCCACATATACAACAACAATGTGGAAATGCCAGTTTAGGTAGATGGGGTTCCCATGCAAGTACAGCCTGTTGGAAGTCTACAGATATTTCTATACACTCCACTGTGATTGTGTACAAGCCAACAATTGTGAACACTCTGTTCATGTCCCTAGGTCTTTGCTTCTTCATTTTTTAAAAATGCACATGGACTTTAGTACTGTAAGGCATTGTCTTCAGGGCTTTCTTTTCCCTTTGTGAAATATTTAGGTTGCATTTTTTTATCCTCCCCCCCAAAAAACCTTTTGGTGGGGTTTTGCAAGAACAGGTCGGCAAAATGTCATCCTACAAGTGAAAGTTTTTAAAGGGATGACAATTGCTACACTGGTGGCTCTATATACGGCAACTCGTTTGGGAATACTTAATTAAATCATAATTACAAAAAATATCCTTGTCAGACTCTACAGGACTATAGGGAAAACAAAAGACATGTAGAGGAGAATCTCATTATCAGAGATCTGTTCTCTGCAAATTAAAATTGACTTCTTCCAAATAGACTAGATGAATAGGAAAGCTGGTGTCTATGAATTTACAAAGTAGTTCAAACATATCATGTGTGTGGGAGAAAAAGAGAGAGGAATATTTTAATTAAAATACAAAAACAGGTGCTTGATTAGGAGATAAAAAACCCCATAGGCTGAGAGGTGACCCTACAATGATCTCTAAAAATGCAGAAACAACTTCTTTTCCTATCTCATCATCCTCTTCCATATGCTTGGAGAAGGAGAATGCTCTCCTGTTTTCTACGCTGAGTACAGTTAAATTGCATTAATGCTTTGACCTTATGTAATGACAGCTCAGTTGAAAACAGTGTGACTAGCATAATGCCATTATCATCACTCACTGTAGACAAACATTTAGTCGTGCTGGGGACTCTAGTCCTGAGCACACAGGCAAAAGTACTGAGCAGAATATGTGGTAGGGCAGAAGAGCATCACGTTTATTTATTTACTGGGGCAATTTAGAGCTGCTTTTCTCTCCAAAAGAACCCAGAATAGCTTACAAGGGAGAGGGGGTTCAAAATTCCAAAACCAAATAGACCAGGGGTCCCCAATGAAGTGCCTGTGTATGCCGTGGCACCTGCTGACACCTTTCCTGATGCCCATCGAATGCTTTAGAAAGAGGGCAGGGCTATCTGAGGCTTTTCTCCATCAGGGCCTCTGATTGGCTCTGCAAATAAAAAAGAATCCTGTTAAACAGAATTTCTGCCTGAAATTTTGGAGTTACTATTGAAGTTGTATATAACCTCAATCCCTGACATTTTCTGGTTAGTCCATCTGCTGTGGCAGCCATTTTGTGATTGGCTCTGGTTCCTATGATAGCCATTCTATGATTGTGCCCACTGATCTTTGTCAGAATTCCAAAGGTGCCCATAGGCACTAAAAAGATTGGGGATACCTGAAACAGACAAATAAAGAAAATAAGCAAATCTGGGCTGGGCTGGGTCCTGTGTATTATACAGCTCTCCCCTCAGGCCAAGCTTTGCAAAAAGAAGAGAACAAAATCAGCCCAGACAGAACTTAGCTGCTGCTAGCAGGAACTTCCTCCCTTCCCCTTTCTGCCATGTATGACTCTTTCTCTCCCCAGGCTAAATACCTGCAAGAGGGAGAGAACAAACTCAAGCCAGCTAGCTAGCAAGCTAGCAGGATCTTCATCACTTTCCTCCTCAAATGTTTGCTGGCCCCTCACTGCCCTGAGTTCCATGATTTTCCATACTTGAAAAGAAGGACCTCTACATATAAGCCCAGTGTATGCATCTCAACACACAGTGGTTTCATAACCTAAAAACTGGGCATACATGCATTGGTCTTTTTGCATTTTCTGGTTAATCTGTCAAGAACAGATGCAAGGGTAGAAGTCTTTCTCTCCTTACATGTCATCAGTTATACATAGCTTGATGAGTTGTACAGGTCTCTTGTTAATGCACCAACAGCTGACAGAGGTGTCTGCAGCCGGAAGAGGAAATCCTTGGGAATTGTGAATTCAGTCTTTATCTAATCCTGCTTTCTCCCCTCCAATCCTAATTAAGCCTTTGAACTGTAAGTGGAGAACAGTTTAAATAATCCACTTTTAAAAATAAAAATAAATAAAACTTCCAAAAGCATGATAAAAGGTTTTTTTTTAAATGAGCAATTAAAAGTACTCTCTGACAAGCATTTAAAATGTTGCATAAAGAGGCGGCCATCAAATTGACAAGACTGAGCAACAAGTCGGCAGATGTGCTGCAGGTTACAAGTGATGCCTCTTAATGAATTCAGTAATCTGTTTTAACACTATTTTGTTCTAAAGCTGAAGCAGCCCAACCAAGCCCTGCCTCTCTAGGAAGAGACAGATAAAGGTGCTTTATAATTGGTTAATTATTGAAGCTAATTGTTTATTAGCTAACATAACCCCAGGCACAGCTATTCAGAACTCTGACTGAGGTTCTTGGAATTAGAATACCAAAAAAAGAAAGAAAAAAGAAAAAATGGAATGTCAGTCAGTTTCAAAGGGACTATAAAGGACATACCTTTATAGTACTTCCCAGCCAGTTAACCATAAACATTACGAACACCAAATATGCATGGCAGTTTCCATGGCAGAGGTCATTTCGGGGGGGGATCGTGGGGGATCGCAGTTCCCCCGGGTGAGGTGCAGGGGGCGGGGCACATGACAAAGCCCCACCCCCTGCTTCTGGCCGCCCCGCTTCCGACCCTTATTCAGCCAGGAGGAGGCAGGAGAAGAGGGAGGGTAAGTTGCTTCCTCCCTGCCTCTCCCCACCCCTGCCTGCCTGGGGCCAGGGAGGGCCTTGGCGGGGCTTCCTCGCACTCCCGCCAGCCTTGCAGGTCCACCGCCGTATCCCTGATGTCAGGGGGTGTGGCATATGCTAATGAGTTATGCTAATGAGTCCCCCTAGCTCTTTTTCTACGAAATGACCCCTGTTCCACGGTATCATGAGTGACATCATTGTCAACACTCATTGTTGCACCAGTATTGCCAAACAGTTAGGGTTTGTGATGTCATTTTTCATGGCTTGTATAAGCAGATCCTCCCCATAGGAGTTCAAAGACAGTGTTGGACATGTTCTCTTTATTGGGCCCCTATAGGACGCAGCATATTTCCAGTTCAAACATGTTTACAGCTGCTTGTGGAGGTATAAACAGAATAGAAGGAATAGAGTGGCTTACAATCCCTTTCCTTTCCCCTTCCCACAACAGACACCCTGTGAGGTAGGTGGGGCTGAAAGAGCTCTCTCAAGAACTGCCCTTGAGAGAACAGCTCTGGAAGAACTTATGACTGACCCAAGGTAACACCAGCAGCTCCATGTTGAGGAGCAGGGAATCAAACCTGGTTCTCCCAGATTAGAGGCCGTGCTCCTAACCACTACACCAAACTGACTCTCAAAAGAATGAATAAACTAGCCACACTCTGCTGTACACCTGGCAATGCAGTGGTGGCCTGATGGGGGAAGGATTTATTGGTAGGGTTGCCAGATGCCCGGTCCGGGCGGGGTTCCCCCAATTTTCAGGGCTTCAGCCCACTGCCAGCCAGCTGGCTGGTGGGGAAGCCCCACCCCCCAAACAGGCACATCACACATCAACATCATCATGCTAGTGACGTCATGTGGTTATACTTTAGCATTGTGGCCAAACCTCTATGGTAACCATAGAGTTTTGGCCAAAATGCTAGAGTGTCACTGCATGATATCCCTGGCATGATGACAACACTTCCACGTGACAGTATCATGCCAAGTGATGTTGTGCACAGTGACACTGACAAACCCCTCCACTGCTGGAAGGCTCCCTCCCACCCCCCACTGGTAGAACAATCAGCTCCTCTATTTTTTGGCTTCTCTAAGTAACAATATGTCATGTAGGATTTCAGTGCAGAACTTGAACCCAAGAGAACTCAATTCAAATTTCACGGAGGAGAGGTCCATCAATGGCTGCTAGCCATGGTGACTAAAGGAGCATATAAAGAGGTAGCAAACCTTTTTAATACCAGTGCTGGGAGGCAGCAGCAGAGGAGGGCCTTGGCCTCTGTGCCCTGTTTTGCCAGCCCTCCATGTCATCTGGTGAGCCACTGTGCTAAACAGGATGCTGGACTAGATGAGCCACAGGTTTGATCCAGTAGATCTCTTCCTATGTGTTTCTATGTGTTCACTTTTTGAAGGTGAAGGCACCAACTCTACAAATCTGCATATACTATGGGATGGAAGAGTGAAATTCAAGAAAGCCAGCTTTTGGCTCTTTGGCTTATCTCCAATGTGGCAATGTTGCAGACAACTGAAGCAAAGCCTTTGTGCAAAAGTGCCAAACTTGTGAAGGAGCTCTGTCTCTATTCCTTCCACTTTGCCTTCTCTAAGAGTGTACCTTTGCCTACTCCTCAGTCAGGCTACTACCCATTAATTCAAATGGCTCCAGTTAAGAATAATCCATTGCATACAGAGGGAGAACCTTCTTCAAGCCAATGAGCTAGCAATGTGATTGGGCAAAATGCTTCTAACAAAATTGGTAATCAAAGACAACATTTTATCACACATATATGTGCTAAGTATTCCAGCTGGACTGCCTTCATGTCAGACATATATCTATTGAATAGCCTCACGGCCTGCTCCTTACTCCTTTCACTCTTGAGAAATAGTAATGGAAAATGGACACAGCCAAACACATTGTGATGGTGGAAAGTGCTATCAAGTCACAGCCAATATATAGGATCATAGAATCATAGAATTGGAAGGGACCTTCACAGTCATCTAGTCCAACCCCCTGCACAATGCTGGAAATTCACAAATACCTCCCCCCACACCCCCAGTGACCACTGTTCCATGCCCAGAAATGACAAAAAGACCTCCAGGATCTCCAGCCAAACTGGCCTGGAGAAAAATTGCTTCCAGACCCCAATGTGGTGATCAGCATTTCCATGGGCATGTAAAAAAGGGCCACAAGAACCAAAATAACTAAGCACTGTGACCCCATAGGGTTTTCGAGGCAGAGGTGAACAGAGGTAGTTTGCCATTGTCTACCTTTGTGTAGCAACCCTGAAATTCTTTGATGGCCTCCCATCCAAATACTAACCAGGGCTGACCCTGCTGCACTTCTGAGATCTAATAAGATCAAGCTAGCCTGGGCCATCCACATCAAGGCGAACAAAACAAAACACTGTACAATAAAATATTATAATCTGGCTTGTATGGTTCTTATCAGAAGTAATTTCATTTGAATTAGTCTAATTTCTGATCTTAAAAAACAGGGTGCAGTTAGATAGGATTTTGATTAGTAACATCTCTAATGCATATCCATCATCAGTAATGTACAAGACTGACTAATGTCCCCTGCAGCTGCAAAACAGACAGAGGCAGACCAGTGTTCCCTCTAAGCTGAGTCAGTGTGAGCTAGCTCACAGTTTTTTAGCCTCCAGCTCACACATTTTTGTCTTAGCTCAGGAAGGATGGCTCCAGAGCAAACTAGTTTATGCAGTAGCCAAATTGCTTGCTCACAACTTTAATGCCAGTAGAATTATTGTTTACAGAACTCCACAGCTTAGAGGGAACATTGAGGCAGACAGTCTTCCATATATCTAGTGCATTTTCATCCTGCCCTTTCTCCAAAATGCTAATTTATTTTCATTTTATCATTTTGATTAGTAGGGGGAAAGCCTATCAATTAAAATTTCTTTTCTTGCAAGTTCTGTTTCACTTTGATAACTGGGAAGCCTGGATATCAGCTTCATGCTCTGTGACTCTCTCCCCCACTGAGATGGAATTCTCCTTGAAGTTTCCAAACTTGAGTGCAAGGCACCAGAGGAAAGGGTGAAATAAACTTATTCATTTATCTTTGATTCCCATTTATTTTCGTTACTCTAGTGGAAGTAACAAAGAGACAAGGGGGGGTCATTGGTTTCATTCACTTGGAAACAAATCCAAATGCTTACCATAGTTACTTTATGCAACGTTAGTTAACTTAAAAAAACAACACTGGCACAGAATGTGATGTTGCTCAGTAGTGTGTGTGTGTGTGTGTGTGTGTGTGTGTGTGTGTGTGCAGAGTGCCACCCAGTCACAGCTGATTTATGGCAACCCTTTCAAGACAGAACCAAACACAGGTGGTTTGCCATTGCCTGCTGCTTCATAGTGACCCTGACCTCCTTGATGGTCTCCCATCCAAGTACCAACCAGGGTGATCCTGCTTCACTTCCAACATCTGATGAGATCAGACTAGCCCAGGCCATCCTGGTCAGGGCACTCAGGATCTTAGGTGGCATTTAATAAAGATAGATACATCCATATAGATGAGGCCTGCCAATGGCAATTAATAGGGTTGACAACCTTCAGGTGGCCCCTGGAGATCTCCCACTATCACAATTAATCTCCGGCAACCCAAATCAGGTCCCCTGGAGAAAATGTCTGCTTTGGAGGGTTGACTCTATGGCATTATATCCTTCTGCGGTCCCTCCCGTTCCCAAACCCCACCCTCCCCAGGCTCCACCCCCAAAATCTCCAGGTTTTTCCCAACACAGAGCTTGCAACCCTAGTAGTTAACCATGATCATGAAATGAAAATTAAATGAAAACTCCACATTCAGTAGCAGCATATCTTTGACTACCAGAGATGCAAGAGATAAATAACTAGGGATAAACAACTGTTTTAATTCCTTGTGTGTTGACTTTTCAAAGACTAGCTGGCTATTGTTAGAAACTTGGCCATTGCCTGCTGCTTCATAGTGACCCTGACCTCCTTGATGGTCTCCCATCCAAGTACCAACCAGGGTGATCCTGCTTCACTTCCAACATCTGATGAGATCAGACTAGCCCAGGCCATCCTGGTCAGGGCACTCAGGATCTTAGGTGGCATTTAATAAAGATAGATACATCCATATAGATGAGGCCTGCCAATGGCAATTAATAGGGTTGACAACCTTCAGGTGGCCCCTGGAGATCTCCCACTATCACAATTAATCTCCGGCAACCCAAATCAGGTCCCCTGGAGAAAATGTCTGCTTTGGAGGGTTGACTCTATGGCATTATACCATTCTGAGCCGAGGTCCCTCCCGTTCCCAAACCTCACCCTCCCCAGGCTCCACCCCCAAAATCTCCAGGTATTTCCCAACACAGAGCTGGCAACCCTAGTAGTTAACCATGATCATAAATGAAAACTCCACATTCAGTAGCAGCATATCTTTGACTACCAGAGATGCAAAAGATAAATAAGTAGGGATAAACAACTGTTTTAATTCCTTGCGTGCTGACTTTTCAAAGACTAGCTAGCTATTGTTAGAAACTCGATAATGGTGCTCGATTAATGGGTGATGGGTTCTTGTTCTGACTGAGCAGGATTCTTCTTAACTTCAGTTTGCGGAGCAGCAAAGATAAACTTGTCTGCTTATTCCATTTGCTGATTCTTGTTGTTTTTTGTCATTTCCACAGATATTTGGCTGGAAGAATAACAATAGTTTGGGCACACTAGTGCTAGAGAACAGATTGTCAGCAAATTACAAAGAGTGACTCATCTGCCTTGCACTGAAGTTACTCCATTTACCCCTGAAAATTTGGAAGGATGAATACACAATTTGGCTGCTTGCTTCCTTGTATCCTTTATACCTGAACAGACTTTTGCAATATATAATATTGTAAATCGGTGGGTTTTTTTCCCCTCCTAATGCTTTGGCATAATAACAGCTTTCAGTAGTTTTGTTCTCCAACACAGAATTAAAGCCGAACAAAAGCTCAGTAACTCAATGATAATGCCTCTTCTTGTCTGAGATGTAACAGCACCATATTAAAGGAGAGGGGGAATGATCCAGGATCATTTCAGTGAATATATACAAACAACGCTGGAAAATATGTGGTTGACTCAGAGACTCTGCCAGTCCATACAACAACAAAGTATGGAATGCAGCACTTACAAATGGCACATATTGTGCTGGTGCAGAGGGCATGACAAACATAAACAACTCTCTTTCCTGCCTCTGCAAAGTTTACCAGCAGGGCACAATAACAGTAACTTTAACCAATTGACTGTCTCCAGGACCTTGTACACAAGGCTATGAATACAGGCTAAGAATGCTGGGGTGTCATTTAGTCTTTAGGAGTAATACTTGTAAATAAACCTATTACAGCTTTTGTGCCATTGCTTAATGGATTTACACAACAATGGAACTCATTTAGATCTGGTAGGTTTATTTTACTTAATCTTACCTCATTTCCCTTCTTAGCACAGCCTTTGTCCCTGATGCCTTTTGTCCATGGAGGTATGCCGCCTCTAAATAACTGGAGGGTTCCCCCCCACCCCAGGTTTGTTGAAAGAACTGTCTGTTCATGGCTCCCTACTTTTGGATTTAAGTATCCACAGATTTGGCCATGTTGGGAATTAGATATATTGATGATCCATACTGTGTAGTGTGTGTTGGATAACTGGAACTTATGTTTGGTGACAGGAAAGTGGAATGAGAATGCACAATTGTGACACAATTTAGGAAATGATTTTTTTTTTTTGCATATTCAGGAGATCTACTTTGAAACAGAAATTATGAGGGCTGTGAAATTTTCGATGTGCCTGCCCACATACACATGCCTATGGAAACCCACTCCCATCACACATTTGAGCCTCATTCTTTCATTCTTCCCTACCTTATTTAACTTAACTTCACATATTCTATTGAACAGCTGGTAGGCTTGCTTGGGGAGAATATTTCTCACATGGAGATAAAGCACAGAAGGATGCAGGCTTTACCTGTGTTTGCTCACTTACTTCAGATTTGTTATACTCACATAGACACACATGCACACCATCCGCACTTCAGCTGTGCACAGAGGAAAGCAGACTTGCGCATAATTGAGTCCCACTGGCCCAGGATACCCTTCAGATGAGGAGAGATATCTGAGACTTGAGAAAAGAGAAGGCTCTCCCCTCAGCCAGAGGGACTCAACTTGCTCTGTGTGTGTTTTCTTTCTCCCCGCCCCCCTTTTTACTATAAGACAAAAGAAGGCCAGCAGCTGCCACCCAGCAAAAAAGCCTTTTGCAAAGCTGGAGAGAATGGAGCACGGCAAGGCTGATCTCTGACTTCTGGGCTTCTCTTAACCCAACACCACAGTACTCATTTCCATATAACCAGGGGTCATTTTGTAGAAAAAAAGGTGCAGGAGCTCATTATATAACTCATTAGCATAACTCATTAGCATAACTCATTAGCATATGCCACACACCCTGACATCACCGGAAGTGTGGCAGAAGGCAACACCCACCGCTCAGGCTTCACTGGACTGTTTTGGATTGCTAGCTATTTTTTTGGGGGGGGGTAATGTGCAGATCTGTCCTCGCAGAGGAGGGAGAGCTTGTACCTGAATAAAACTTGGTCTTAAAGGTGCCACTGCACTGTTTTGGGCCGGGTGGGGGGGACTCTGCAACTGACCTGGCTGCTTCTTGCTCTGACGGAGGGCTGCTGGGATCAGGGGGTGGGGCTTGTTGCATATGCCCACCCCCTGAGCTCTTTACTGCCAGATTTCCAGTCCTGTACGCTCCTGCAGGAAATGAACCCTGCATATAACCAACACTTTTGCTTTTGTGCAATTTGTTGTAGTGGTTAAGACTGTGGACTCTGGGAGAACCGGGTTTGATTCCCCACTCCTCCACATGCAGCTGCTGTTGTGACCTTGGGTCAGTCATAAGTCATCTCAGAGCTGTTCTCTCAAGGGCAGTTCTCAGTCAGAGATCTCTCAGCCGCACCTACCTCACAGGGTGTCTGTTGTGGGGAGAGGGAAGGAAGAGGATTGTACGCAATGTTCCCTCTAAGCTGTGAAGTCCTGTGAGCAAAAATTCTACTTTGTGAGCTGCTTCTGTTTGAAGAGTTCCCAGGTACCCCAGTTCACCAGCTGGATGCTGAGAGTCCAATACTCCCTCTAAGCTGTGGAGTCTTGTGAGCAAAACTTCTACTTTGTGACCTACAGGTATTAAAATTGTGAGCTAGCGATTTGGCTACTGCATAAATGAGTTTGCTCTGGAGCCATCCTTCCTGAGCTAAGACAAAAATGGGTGAGCTGGAGGCTAAAAAACGGTGAGCTAGCTCACACTATCTCACCTTAGAGGGAACACTGATTGTAAGGCACTCTGAGACTCCAAGTGAAGGGTGGGGTATGCATCCAGTCTCTTCTTCTCTTCTTCTTGTCCCTGAATATGCCCGGCATGTAGTGCCAATAGGTATCTAATGGGAAAATGGGATTAGGTTTAAACCATAAAACCTGTAACCCCAGTCTACTTTATGCTGCCATAACGACAAGAAGAATTTTTGCTTGCTCCTGCTATCATGCTCGAAAACTAAAATGGCTCAAGTGGCCAGTGAGAGTTTTCCCCAAGCCAGTGAACCATGGCGGTTCAGTCCAAAGTGCTGGTCCCAGATTACCTTTAAGTGTCCAAATGGCTAGGGGTCGGGGTCAGGGTTGCCAACCTTTTTGTGGGACCTAGAGATTTCCTGGAATGACAGTTGATCTACAGACTATAAAGATCATCTCCCCTAGAGAAACTAGCTGCTTTGGAGGGTGTACTCTATGGCATTATACCCTGCTCTCTCCCCAAACTCCACCCTCCACAGGCTCCAACCCCATAATCTCCAGGAATTTCCCACCCCAGAGTTGGCAACCCTGTTGTTTAATTTAAGTATTTTCTCCTCTCCTTCTGTCCAGCTCACCAAATAATATCTGCCTCCACAGCTGGGATCTGTGTTTTCTCACCATATGAGGTGGATGGTGACTAAAGACAGGATGCTTTAGCTTTTAATTAAAATGCACACGTGACGGACTGCACTTTTTAAGAAGCTTAAGAAGTGCTGTACCAACAACCAGGGCTATTTTTGGGCAGGAACGCACAGGAACAGAGTTCCGGCTGGCTCCCAAGTTGGCCACGCCCAGCAGGAACTCATTAGCATAATAGGCCACAACCAACAGCAGGAACTCATTAGGACTGGCTACATTACGGGTGTGTGGCCTAACATGCAAAGGAGTTCCTGCTACAAAAAAAGCCCTGGGTTTTGACAACAAACAAGGTCAACAGAATAACAAGCAAAAGGTGGGTGTGGCTGGATAACCACACTTCTGGTAACATGGGGGTGTGGCCTAATGTGCTAATGAGCTGTGCTGTCAGGGGTGTGGCCCAATATGCTAATGAGTTCCTGCTGTTGGGTGTGGCCTATTATGCTAATGAGTTCCTGCTGGGCTTTTTCTACAAAAAGAGCCCTGCGCAACAACTAAAGGACTGTGAAGAGTTAATTCACAGAGACTGAGAGCCTTGAATGACAGGTTGCTCCAGGCAATCTGATTGGTCAGCATCAGCAGAGCAGACAGAGTCTTGAGAGAGCTGGATGGTGAGGAGAGGGAGTCAGATTTGTGCCTTGACTGGAGAAAGTTCAAATGCTGCCTTGACTGGGATAATTTATTTTCAGCCTTATCTGAGAGCAGTTCAACACAGACAGGAGAACTGGGGAAAAGTTGGCTAGGAGATCTCTTGAGAGAGCTGGATGGTGAGGAGAGGGAGTCAGATTTGTGCCTTGACTGGAGAAAGTTCAAATGCTGCCTTGACTGGGATAATTTATTTTCAGCCTTATCTGAGAGCAGTTCAACACAGACAGGAGAACTGGGGGAAAGTTGGCTAGGAGATTTGGGAAGTAAAGTGAGACTTCCATTCAGGCCAAGGAAAGGGGATACAACTTTGAGAGAGAGAAGAAGATTCCCTACCCAGTTGAACAGGGTGCTCTCTCTGAAGGGTACAGAGATCCCTTGTCTGGTGTGGTTATAAACTTTGTGGAGAGACCTAAAGAGTCAGTCAAAAACTGGTGCTCCAAGAGAAGGGTACTGAGAAGAGAACACCAGCCTTCTGGGAAGCAAAAGAGCTTTCTGTTATACAAATAAAGTGTGCTGGAGTGGTTTGGGAAAGCCCAGGAATAAAGAATAAAGAATTATAGTAACTGTGTATAATTCAAGAAACTTCCACTAGCCTGATATGCAAGACTAAGAGTTTGTGCTTATACTATTTTTACCTCAGTATCTTCAACCCCTGGCTTTACCTGACATTTCCCCTTGATGTTAAATAAAACTTATGTTATTTTTGAATTTTAAAAGCATCTCAAATTCCATTTTCTGTCTTTTAAGTTAAAGGGAGTTCCTGACCCTTCCCTCAGGTCCTGGGCTGAGAAAATAGGCATTACATATTAATGACACAGGGTGGGACTGCTAAAGCAACTTTAAAGAGAAGAATACAGCCTACCAGGGCTTCTCAGTCAGTGAAGGGACACAAAAGAAAAATGGAGGGAAAATCTTGCCTAAAAGGGAGGGAAGTGGATGGGGTCTGTCACACCATCATTAGACAAAAAGCAGTCTAGCATTAAAAACAACGTGGCAGCCATTTTGTGGTGGTGCACATTTCCTACTTCTCAGAATTGTAAAAGTCCACAGAGCCTCAGTGAGATTGGGGACCCCTGATCTATGCAATCCAACCGAGGTATTTAAAATGAAAAATAAACAAAACTGGGTCATACAGATGTGGATCTTCCTATTGTCTATATTATTATAAATGCACAGAAAGCCCCAGAAGGCACACTGTGTGCAGACATAATAGTCTCTACATGGTGCAGTAGATACTTTCCAATGATAAGTGGGCGTAAAAAAAGGGAAGGTTTACATAATTACCCCACTCTACATCCAGTTTATTTCATAAATGCATGACCTTTAGATTTGATCCAGCTGCCTCCTATTTTTCTATGGGGGGCAGTCAGGAAAATGAGTTTTGAAGGCAAAGCAAGAAAAGCCATTTTCATTTGATCAAATAATTCTAATGTCATCAACACGGGAAAGCAACAGCTACAGAAAATAACAGCTGAGCTGGTAGGTGTCACATTTCCTGCCTCCACTTCCATACAACCTTTGTATCTTGAAGTGTCCCATGATGTGTTATTAAGGCTTTATAGCAGGTTTTTAAAGGTAGCTGAGTGGTCAGATGCCACCTGAGATGGAAGCTTAAATGAGAAAGTTCAACCCTGTCAGTATAAAAGCCTGTTATTCTTAAATATGAAAATGACTGGGAAGGGAAA
>NW_015175409.1:144720-195332 GCF_001447785.1 Gekko japonicus
GGGAAAGAGGTGAGTTTTTGGTAGAACTGGCAAAATGCGCATTGCAAACTCACGTCTCCTGACTTCATGGACCAATGTAAGCATCTCACAGCCAAGTGAGAATGTAAGGTTGTTTAGAGGAATTCTCTTAATTCCTCTTTACCCAATTGTTTCCTGAAATCCAACAATCTGTCCCCTTCCTCCCTCTTTGTAGGAGTTTGGAGTCCATTGCAAATCAATTCCATTCTGCAAATGTTCAGTGGCAGACAATATTTTCCAAATCTCCCTACCCTCCTGCTAGAGTACCTGGTGGTGTGAAGTTTCACCAAAAAAGCAAAAAACAAACAAACCCTGCATAGGCTGACACTGCAAAAGGGTGTGTAGAGGTGTAACAGAAAACTACACAGAGAAATTGAATTAAGGAGACATTCTTGCTTTGAAATCGAAAAGAAAGAGAATAAGAGGAATTGATATCTGTATCTAAAAAAGAAATCCACTCCCCATAACAATGCGAGCAGGCTTTTGATGTTTTAGTGAGGAGCAGACTACTCCCAACTGACCAGAGATATCAGCCTATCAGTCTTTCTCGAGTCCAGACATGTAGAGCTGTGAAATATGAAAACTGTTGATCAGGCGAAAGAATCACATATGTAAGGGGTTAGATCCCACCTAGAGAAACAGGGTCTCCTGCCCCACTGGGCTCCAGCCAGGGGAAATTGGTGGAGAAATTGACATCACAGCAACACCAAGAAGTGATGCCACTGTGTTGGCACGATGCTCTAGGATTCCAACAAAGTTCTATGGTAAAATGACAGAATCCTAGATCATTGACCAACTTGCCGACATCACTTCCAGGTTTGTGCTGGAAGTAACATTGTAGCATCGCCAGGGACCACCAGAAGATTCTTATCAGCTGATCTTAATGCCTTTTGGGGGACATACCAGGATTACTATTAATCCCATGCATTTGTTGTTTCTCAGTGCTCAGACTGTACAGGATTAACCCACTCAGCCCAGTCCAGGGATGAGAGGGAATTCTGTATTTCAGCACATCAACCAAAAATCCACAAGACAGTCTACTCTCTCGAGGCTTCACAACAGTTTGCCACCAGAATCTCTTCAACGGGGTTCCCACACATCCTAAGAGCAGATTCAAACTCTCAGCTGACCTCTGGGACTTAACACATTAGCAACTCTAACCAGAGATGCACATTATTTACTCTCACAAAGGTAGCTCTGTGTGGTCAGCGTTAAGACACGAGATTTAGCCTTGGAGTTCAAGTACAGCATCAGAGACAATTACAAATATGAATGACCTTTATTCAGTGCAAAGCATAGCAAAAAGACTATTAGAGGATACAAAAATAATAAACCTTATGGCTATTTGCCCTTACTAAACATTTAAGCAGAAGCATAGTTACCAAGTCCCCAGAGGTGAGGGTCCATAGTCCAAGATTGACCAGTATAACAGTACATGTTATAGCACATGTAGGCACCAAGGGATTTTGAAGAGAAATCCCATCTTGTGCAGCAGCTCTTTGTTTCAAAAGTCAGAATTCCCAGGTGCAATAAAACCAGCAAGAGCAGGGGAGAGAAGAGAGAGATCTCCCATAGAGATCAATGGAATTATACCCCCCCTTCCAGTCATAATTAGCTGTTGCCATCAGCCAATCATGAGCAGACAGGGGTGTGCCCAATTGTTGGTTGCCATACCTGGACATCAGGTGTGTGTGGGGATTGGCTAGAAGTTTAGAGGCCCTGCCTGCAGTCAGGTGATCCACCTCTAGCTTTCTCCATTGTGTACGTGACATGGCCCATGTGAGCCAGGAGCCTTCGAGTCTGGCTCTCAACTTAGAGGTGTTAAAGAATGTGCATAATTATATGGCATGGCTATAAGGTGGCTCAGGCCATCTGGCCTCACACTCGGCCATTTGGGGCTGCAACAGGAAGCCTATCAGTCTTTCTCAAGTCCAGACATGTAGAGCTGTGAAATATGAAAACTGTTGATCAGGCGAAAGAATCACATATGTAAGGGGTTAGATCCCACCTAGAGAAACAGGGTCTCCTGCCCCACTGGGCTCCAGCCAGGGGAAATTGGTGGAGAAATTGACATCACAGCAACACCAAGAAGTGATGTAACTATCTTTGCATGATGCTCTAGGATTCCACCAAAGTTCTATGGTAAAATGACAGAATCCTAGATCTTTGACCAACTTGCCGACATCACTTCCAGGTTTGTGCTGGAAGTAACATTGTGGCATCGCCAGGGACCACCAGAAGATTCTTATCAGCTGATCTTAATGCCTTTTGGGGGACATACCAGGATTACTATTAATCCCATGCATTTGTTGTTTCTCAGTGCTCAGACTGTACAGGATTAACCCACTCAGCCCAGTCCAGGGATGAGAGGGAATTCTGTATTTCAGCACATCAACCAAAAATCCACGAGACAGTCTACTCTCTCGAGGCTTCACAACAGTTTGCCACCAGAATCTCTTCAACGGGGTTCCCACACATCCTAAGAGCAGATTCAAACTCTCAGCTGACCTCTGGGACTTAACACATTAGCAACTCTAACCAGAGATGCACATTATTTACTCTCACAAAGGTAGCTCTGTGTGGTCAGCGTTAAGACACGAGATTTAGCCTTGGAGTTCAAGTACAGCATCAGAGACAATTACAAATATGAATGATTTTTATTCAGTGCAAAGCATAGCAAAAAGACTATTAGAGGATACAAAAATAATAAACCCTATGGCTATTTGCCCTTACTACACATTTAAGCAGAAGCATAGTTACCAAGTGAAGTGTCCATAGTCCAAGATTGACCAGTATAACAGTACATGTTATAGCACATGTAGGCACCAAGGGATTTTGAAGAGAAATCCCATCTTGTGCAGCAGCTCTTTGTTTCAAAAGTCAGAATTCCCAGGTGCAATAAAACCAGCAAGAGCAGGGGAGAGAAGAGAGAGATCTCCCATAGAGATCAATGGAATTATACCCCCCCTTCCAGTCATAATTAGCTGTTGCCATCAGCCAATCATGAGCAGACAGGGGTGTGCCCAATTGTTGGTTGCCATACCTGGACATCTGGTGTGTGTGGGGATTGGCTAGAAGTTTAGAGGCCCTGCCTGCAGTCAGGTGATCCACCTCTAGCTTTCTCCATTGTGTACGTGACATGGCCCATGTGAGCCAGGAGCCTTCGAGTCTGGCTCTCAACTTAGAGGTGTTAAAGAATGTGCATAATTATATGGCATGGCTATAAGGTGGCTCAGGCCATCTGGCCTCACACTCGGCCATTTGGGGCTGCAACAGGAAGCCTATCAGTCTTTCTCAAGTCCAGACATGTAGAGCTGTGAAATATGAAAACTGTTGATCAGGCGAAAGAATCACATATGTAAGGGGTTAGATCCCACCTAGAGAAACAGGGTCTCCTGCCCCACTGGGCTCCAGCCAGGGGAAATTGGTGGAGAAATTGACATCACAGCAACACCAAGAAGTGATGTAACTATCTTTGCATGATGCTCTAGGATTCCACCAAAGTTCTATGGTAAAATGACAGAATCCTAGATCTTTGACCAACTTGCCGACATCACTTCCAGGTTTGTGCTGGAAGTAACATTGTGGCATCGCCAGGGACCACCAGAATATTCTTATCAGCTGATCTTAATGCCTTTTGGGGGACATACCGGGATTACTATTAATCCCATGCATTTGTTGTTTCTCAGTGCTCAGACGAAGGTACATTTCATCTATATCGAAGGATTTTTATTTAGTATTGCTTCTAAGTGCCAAATGTAAGTAATGAATATAAGGTTTGAGGTGGAACATTAGCTGTGCTGTTTACAGGCCCATCGAGACTGGTCCTGTACCCCTTGCATTATCTTGGATAGCCCAGGCAAGCCCAATCATCAGATCTTGGAAGCTAAGCAGGGCCAACCCTGGGAAGTACTTGGAAGGGTGACCTCCAAGGAATGCTAGGGTTGGGATGCAGAGGCAGGTTATCAAGCCACCTCTCTGAAATTTCCAAGCCCCACTAGGGGTCATCAGAAGTCACTGTGACCTCTAGGCTTGAAAGCACACGCGTGCGTGCGCACACACATACACAACTCTCAAAAAAGACTGCCCCTGTATTCCTGTTTGGTTGCTTACAAATAGGGAGTTCGATCTTATAAACTACAAATGCAGCTGAGGTCATGGATACAAGTCTGCCCATCTCCCTCTTTCTGCAGAGGCCTCCTGAAACCTCTGAAAAACTGATGCTTCGAGTCATGGATGACCATGATTACCTTTAAAGCCACATTGCCCTGCTTGCCTATTGAGATCTTCATCTTTTTAAGCCATATTCTGTGTGACCCCGTCCCCGGAGGTGAGGGTAACACCAGAGACAACATTTTCAGTAGTGGCTCCCCATTTATGGAAGAGTCTCCCTTAGGCTAAGACATTCTCATTCGTCCACACTTTTATCTGACTTTCCCCCACCATCAATTCAGCTGTGGTATGATTTCCATTAGCTATAAAATGGCTAATATTATATTGTCTTTCTCTAGCCTGATTTGGATTGTATGGGTTTTCTGCTTCTGAGTTGTGTTCTCTTAATGAGTTGCACCAAGCTCCTCTCCCCTGCCACTGGTCTGAGTGACAGCAGGAGAAAACAAAATAAAAATGGCCATTGGGACGATAGCATGGCACTACTTCCCAGGAAACCCCAGAAGTGATGCTATGATGCTCTAGGAATCATTGGAAACTTCATGGTAAAACCACTGAGTTTCCAGTGATTCTTAGAGAGGCATTACATTACTTCTGTTTTTGTCTCCAGAAGTGGCATCATGTAGTCACCGAGAGTCACCTCCATGTGTCCCCCCCCCCCCCCCGCGTCTCTTGCTTATTGCCAGGCTGGGGGAGGCTGGCAACGCTGATTTCATGGTTGGTTAGTTATTTTAATTAATGACTGATTTTGAAATAATTTTTGCTTCTGCCTTGTTTTGATACGGTTGTGAGCCACCCCAGGCAGGTTCTTTCTTTCTTCTTCTTTTTTCCTGCAGAGGAAAATCCACAAAATAAATAAATGCGATGGACAAAATGTGATGAAGAGGCTGTAAAGTGGAGAAATAGGGCAGATCCACACTCCTCATTCTTCCAGGGGCTGAGTCTCTGTTCACACAACTGGATTCCCCAGCACGAGAGGGAAGAGGGAGTGATTTCTGAACCATCCCCCTCCCCACATTCAATGGCATCTTGTCCATGGAGTTTTTGTGACTCCATGCATCAGCTTTTGTGATGAGGACGCTCAGAGAGGTGGGAAAGATCTGTGGCTGACTTCTATTTGAAGTTCATGGGATCCAACTGGGAGTCCTCAATGTGAATGGTTTCATTGCTGTTGTTTTACTGATTTAATTCCTTTATATCCCACCTTTCTCCCCAGTGGGGGTACATCATTCTCCTCTCCTCCATTTTATCTTCACAACAACCCTGTGAGGCAGGTTAAGCTGAGAGTGTAAGTCTGGCCTAAGGTCACCCAGCAAGTTTGCTTAGCAGAGTGGGGATTCAGACCTGGATCTTTCAGATCCTAGTCTCTCTCTCTCTCTCTCTCTCTCTCTCTCTCTCTCTCTCTCTCTCTCTCTCTCTCTCTCTCTCTGATTTATACCCTGCCCTCCCACACTGGCTCTCTCCAGAGAGCAATGTTCCCTCTAAGCTGAGTTAGTGTGAGCTAGATCACAGTTTTTTAAGCCTCAGGCTCACACATTTTTGTCTTAGCTCAGGAAGGATGGCTCCAAAGCAAACGAATTCATGCAGTAGCCAAATTGTTTGCTCACAACTTTAATGCCACTAGCTCACAAAGTAGAATTTTTGCTCACAAGACTCCACAGCTTAGAGGGAGCATTGCCAGAGATATATGGTTTTTAACCAGTTCAGCAGTTCTTTTTTTGCTTCATTTCTTTATTTTCTGGTTTTTCCCCCCTGTTACATCTCCAGTCTAGGAATTATAATGGGTAATCAATGGAGGATAAATATGCAGCCCTGTTTCAAGTGTTGAGAGGTTATCATGCCACCAAAAAAGAGGGCCAAACAAATCTGGACTGGACCTCTGGTTCAAATGTAATACATTTAAGAACATTTCCCTGCATTGCCAGAAATATTTGCCCATCTGCACAGCTCTGAGCAGCCTGCATATGTGTTATTCTCATTGTATATCTTGCCAGGATGCCATTCAAAATATGGGGACAGTTTAAAAAAACCTCCATTAACTTGTTCAGCTGCCAGTTTGGTGTAGTGGTTAAGAGCGGTGGACTCCAAGATGGAGAACCCGGTTTGATTCCCCACTCCTTCGCATGCAGCCAGCTGGGTGACTTTGGGTCAGTCACGGTTCTCCCAGAGCAGTTCTCTCAAGAGCAGTTCTCTCTGATCTCTCTCAGCCCCACCTACCTCACAGGGTGTCTGTTGTGTGGAGAGGAAGGGAAAGGGATTGTAAACAGCTCTGAGACTCTGAGTGAAGGGCGGGATAGAAATCCAATCTCCTCCTCTTCCTCCTCCTCTTCTTCTTCTTCCTCTTCTTGTTTTTTGGAAGAAAAGTGGAACAAATCCCAGCCAGTTCTTTGATACTAGAGGAAATTTATGTTCCTCATTAATAAAGCTTTACAATTTACTAACAATAAGAAAAGCGACAGCTAAAATGACTACATGTTGATAGGTAGAATCTGGCACAGAAGGAGCGGTTGCTGAGTATCATTGAATTTTATTGATTTGCTAGAAGATAACTTTTTTCTTAGTGTACAGAATTGCCTGCATCAGCTTCTCACATGCTGAGTTTTTACTATGCATTTATGCAGCTGAAGTGACATGGAGAGATTTGGGCCTGAAGACGGGATTCTTTTTAGTCACAGTCGCCATTAGGCTCACGATGAACAATCATAATGAAGTACATCTTTGGTGGAGCTCAAAGGGGGTTTCAGATTGGTCTAGCTAACATCCGATGCAAGGATTTCTACCCCTGCTAGAGGAAATCCAGAAAAGTGATGAGATCAATGTTGTTCTTGCTTTATCGTTTGTGGCCATTATGGAGCTGGTGATAGAAGAAAGAGGAGAATGCAGTTTCTCCTCCTGACCCATATGGATCCCACAACTAAGGTAGCCAACTCTGGATTCAGAAATGTGTGATGATTTGGTGGGCAGTGCTTAGAAAGGATGGACTTTCCAGAGGGAGGAAGCGCAGTAGGCATGTGATGTCATGGGGTCTGCTCTCCAAAGCTGCCATTTCCTCCGGAGGAACTGATTTCTGGAGACCAGTTGTACTTCTGGGACAACTTGAAGTCTTACCTAGAAGCTGGCAACCCTACCCACAACCTTGGGAATAAACTTTCTTGGGGACAGAAAGGACTACTAGAGGAAGGATAACAAGCATAGATAGCTTTCAAAGGATGTTAGATCAATTAATGGAGGAAACATCCATTGATGGCTACTAGCCCTGTTAACTCAAGGGAGTTTCTATCTACAGAGGCTGAATACCAGTGCTAGGAGGCAGCATCAAGCGAGGGCCTCAACCTATATGCCCTATTTATTTGGTCCTCCAGGGCAAGTGGTTGGCCGCTGTGTGAAACAATATGCTGGACGAGATGAACAGTGGTTTGACCCATCAGGCTGTACTTACGTTCTTATGGGAACACAGGAAAAATCCACAATCCTTGTGTCTATGGATAGGTTCAATCCATCATATGTATAAATCTGACTAGAAAGAGGCATTTTTAATGCAAAAATTCCAGCATGCAGAAAAAGAAACAAGTACAAAAATGCAGACTCACAGGTTCATTTCTTTGTAAGGGAGAAAGAAAATAAAAATGTAGATATTTGAATCAAACCAAGCAGCCTTTGAAATGCAGCCTCATCCCTGAAGCTAAACTGGCAGTTCTAGGTTCATCAGTTTAGCATGCTGGAGATGTTGGATAGCAGAATGGAAAATTTTTCAGAGCGTCTGCACTGTGCTGTTGTCCATTCATACCCTTTCTGGCTTTCCACCCAGTTTCTGGTGATCTTTCCCACATCTGCTTTGCTACACTCTTTCTGGGAAGATCACATTCAAAGCAAGTCCGTACACCATGCAGGCAGAAAGTAGCAGAGTTTTGTACCTCCTGGTCAAATGGCTGCCATTTTGCAGCCTTCCCCTTGCAGTTGCCATTCCCCGTGCCACCTCATGGCTTTTTGTTTTATTGTTGCTGTTTTACATTGCAGTGGCAATGCAGGTACAATGGAGAATTGTCCCCATATGGAAGCAGCTATTGCTAACAAAGACTGTTTCAGTTCCTAGTAGAGAAATTCTGGGAGGGAAGGTGGTATGGTGTAGCCTGATATCATCAGATCTCAGAAGCTAAGCAGGGTCAATAGCAATTTTCCCTCTAAGCTGTCGAGTCTTGTGAGCAAAAATTCTACTTTGTGAGCTACTGGCATTAAAGTTGTGAGCGAGCAATTTGGCTACTGCATAAATTAGTCTGCTCTGGAGCTATCCTTCCTGAGCTAAGACAAAAATGTGTGAGCCAGAGGCTAAAAAACTGTGAGCTAGCTCACACTAACTCATCTTAGAGGGAACAGTGGTCAGTAGCATGTGGAACACCACCAAGGAAGGCTCTGCAGAGGAAAGCAATGGCAAACTACCTCACTTGCCTTGAAAGCCCCTCTCCCAGGGCACCATTACTCAGTTGCAACTTGATGGCCCATACGTACATAAAGGAATTTTTCATGTTCATAAACTGTTCAGCAATGTTTGGTTGACTTGAGTAAGCATTGCTGCTGGACTACCTGCATTCATTTGAACATGGCTTGTACCATGTCATTCTTTTAACAGTTGATTCTAGGGGTAAACATTCAGGGTCCATGAGTGTGCTGGCTGGCTTGCTGGGCTGCTGGTGTCAGGTTACAGAGGCTCTCTAATTTCCAAGAATAACAAGGCCAGAAGAGGTTTCAGGAGTCCCGTGTCCTTCAGTCAGAGGTCGGCTTTCCAGGAATTAATTAAGGCACTGTCAGCAGTCCTACATGCTGTACATGTGTCCATGCCCAAAAGCATCTCTTGAGAGAGTTTATAGCCACAAGCCAAGACATCATGCTTACAGCCAGCTTTTCAGGAGCAATCCTGCAAAGATCCATCTCCACTCTCAGCAGGCAGCTGGCATTGAGCAGCGAGCCCTACACTGTGCCACCTAGCCTGTAAATCTATTCTCAGCCTTCTTCTGCAGCATTCCAAGGGTACAGGTGATCATCCTGGAGAACTGGGGGAGGGCAGCTGACCTTCAACCACTGAATGAGAGCTGGTGGGTGGAGGTGATTCTGAACCAGCTGTTGGTTGCAAGTCAGGATGTGCATGCACCTTATTTATCTGCTGGTTGCCTTCTGGCAATTCTGGGCTGGCTACATGGGGCGCCTCCTCCTCTAAGGAGTCCTCCAAATCACTGAGTCCTGGCCAGGCCACAACACTGACTGTCACACTGGCAATATTGCCTTGTGTATTAAAGCAAGAACATAGTGTTTTAATGTGATCTAGATTTGGAGAGTCTCCAATCCTAACACACAAGTGTGGGAGGGAATCAAAATCTGAGCACTCAAATGAAAAGAAAATTAAGTTAGGCAAATATTTATTGTGCAAGAAACAATCTGTGCCAATTGCACTAATAACAATGCTCGTTTCTCGCCTTCTATTACAATTTAAACCACCCTTTTTGAGAATACATTCTAGGAAGTGTTGGGAAAGATTATTTTTATTAGGTGCTGCAGCTTAAGCCATATTTTATTGATTTCCCCCCTCCCCCCTCTTTGATGGTAATGGTGCGATTTGAGCATTCAGTTCATGAGGATAATAACAATGTTCAGGCACTAAGCAATGCATGCTAATGAAATTAATCAGCACACTACATTTGCACTTTCTGATATAAAAGAAAGAATTCCTACTGCTGGCAATAATATGACAATACGACACTGCCTCACTGCTTTTCTCATCAGAAAAATAACAGAAATAGATTTTTAGTTAACAATATGTGCAGATTTGTTTCCACAAAGCAAGGAAAGGTTTGGATTCATTTACCTGATTATTGTCAACACTGAGGGGAAAGAAATAGGTTTGTGCTGTAGTTCATACATATTCCCTACTTCCTTGGAAGGAGGAAGTTTCGGGGAAACGTATGAGAATCTGGGTTATTCCATTAGGATGGCCAAGTCTGAGCTGGGAAATTCCTGGAGATTGGTGGGGGAGCCAGGGAAGGGGAGAGTTTGAAGAGGGGATGGGCCTGAGTGGGGTATAATGTCATACAATCCATCCTCCAAAGCAGCTGTTTTCTTCAAGGGAACTGATCTCTGTAGCATGGAGATCCATTATAATTCTGGGAGACCTTCAGGACCTACCTGGCTATTGGCAACCTTATATCCTGAGGTCAGGCAGTTCTTAAGATGTACAGTGCTCTTGTGCTGTCAGCTCTCTGTTACATAATGATGCAAGAAGGAGGAGGAGGAGGTTCCAAAATGGTTTTCTGGGATCCCAACCTACTAAACGTAACAAAGTTCAATGCCAATCATTCCCGGGGAGGAAGATTATCAGATGAACTGAAATGAGGCACAGAAAAGGGGTCTTTGGTTTCTTTCTGCCCTGTCTCTGTCATCAATGGCAGTTAGATTTTGAATGGAAGGTACATTGCTTATTAGATGTCTCGTTGACATTGACTCACACTGCGTAATACCCATTGAGTCTCAGTGAGAAAGACAGACAGTCAAGGTAATAAATAAATAAAGGGGTCCCTCATCTACAAATGGCTTCAAGGCTGGATGGTGATGTGGTTGGCTATTTCCAACCCCTTCCCTGGGATCCAGTTTGGTATCTCCTGCAGCTCATTAAACTTCTTAAAGTATAAAGGATGGGAAACTGTGAGTGAGTATCATGTTTCCTATGAATGCCCATTATATCTCCCTGGGGACCCTTTCAAATCCAGGGAAGTACTTCATTAGGGAGTACTGATCATTTGAATTGGTTCTGTAGGGAAGCTCAGCACCAATGCTCCCTGGTTTGTGGAAAGCATCTTTATTACATTCTCTGGATTTTGGCAACTTGGAAACCAGTTGTTTCTCCTGGAATCTTTATTTTGATTCCTCAGGCTGAACCCAGCCAGCCTTTAGAACTCAATGGCATCTCATTGCTACAGTCACTCTCCTTCAGGCTTTCCATCCAGGCACATCCTACATTCCACAGAATAGCCTTTTTTAGTGGCTAGAGGGAATCCCCTCCCCACTTTTTAAGCAGTGAAAAAGCTGGTTGGATCAGTGCCCCTTGTCTGCAAGAGCTCTTGAAACTGCAGTTCTGAAACACTGGTTATCTGGATTTCAAATGGGTAGCCATGTTTGTCTGCAGCAAACAAAACATCCCCAAAGCTTCATGTCCAACAATATATATTGTGGCATGCATTTCCGTGAGCCACAGCTCACTTCTGCAGATGCATGTAGTAGTACTCTCAGTTATTACCTAGGCACAAACAGAAGAAGGATATTAAAATGAGAGGGGTTATAAAGTCAAGCCAGCAATTTTTCCCCCTTATATATACCGTCCTTAGAATAAGTTCACTGGTCATTGCCTCAGGTGTTTCTCAGGATGTGTTATTATACCTTCAAGTGCCAGGTCAATACCAAAAAATCTATAAAACATAATAATAATAATTAATAATTACTATCATATGGCACTGTATGTAGTGTAGCCAGGAGATCCTAAGATTGTTTGGCAGCCTTAAGTTCTAGCTTTTTTAAAGTGATGAGCTACAGTTATTTTGGGGACTGAGAGAGCTCTGAAAGAACTGTGGTTGACCCAAGGTCACCCAGCTGGCTTCATGTGGAGGAATGTGAAATCGAATGCAGATCTTCAGATTAGAATCTGTGGCTCTTACCCACTACACCAAACTGGCTCGTTTGGCTACAAAACAAACCTCAACAGACAAATCAGCTAAAGCCAGCTAAAGCAGAGAGAGACACAATGTCATAAGAGCAAAATACAAGACTCAATGCTGGGGACTTGGGAATGTTCAGTCAGGAGAAGAGGAGGTTGAGGGGGCATGATTGCTCTCTTGAAGTATGTAATGTATCCAGTCCAGACCGCGTGGCTGGCTTGGGCTCCACGCGGTCAGGCACAAACGTCGAGATTCGCTTCAAGAGACAATGGACTACGTGGATCCTAGCTCGCTCCAAACAGTGGGCTAGGTTCCCAGCCGAGAGCCTATGGGACTCTCGGCCACTGTAAATAACCTATGGGGAAGTGGGGGGTGTTTTGAGTGGTGGTTTCTCGGGGAATATAAGCTGGCCTGCGAGCCGGCCAAAGTTGTCTTGTTCCTGATCGAATAAAGTATGCTTTGCTGAAATCACTCTCTGTCCGCATACCTTTCAAAGTATTTGAAGGGCTGTAACTTAGAGGAGGGCAGGGAGCTGTTCCTGTTGACAGCAGAGGATAGGACTCGCAATAATGGGTTTAAATTAAGGGTGGGAAGGTACCAGCTGGATATTAGGAAACACTTTTTTTACAGTAAGAGATGTGCAACAGTGGAATCACCTGCCTAAGGAGGTGGTGTGCTCCCCCCACCCCACTGACAGTCTTTAAGCAGTGGCTGGACAAACACTTGTCAGAGATGCTCTATGCTAATCCTGCATTGAGCAGCGGGTTAGACTAGTTGGCCTTTATGGCCCCTTCCAACTCTCTGATTCTGTGATTCTATAATGAAATGTTAGTCTTGAAGAAGTTACAAGAGTCTGGTTTATTTTATCTCAATTTTCCAAGAATTTGACTGCAAGCAAAATTTGGTGCAAAACTTCATTGTTTCCAAAGCTGAAGAGCATTCTTAACGGTTCATGAATAACTGGTGGATAGCCAGTACTGTGGCTCACTAAGAGCCAAACTGCATTACATTTTTGACAAGCTGGGTTTGGGGGCGATTCCTCATCTAGCGTTCGCTCTGCATTTTCTCAACTGGGAGGAAAAAGTGTAGCTCAAAACCACATTCGAATACCTTGGGGTAATACCATACCCCTGAACGACCATAAAACAGCCATAAATCTATGCAGAAGGTACCATAAAACCTGGTGATCAAAGAAAGCAAAAGTGGCATGGAGTGTGGAGGCTATCATGATATCCGATAATCAAAGGAAGTGAAAGGAGCATGCAATGTAGAAGGGAATTTCTGTTCCAACGGGGGCTTTGCAAAGCAACAGAGGGAACAGCCAATGCAGAATCAGCCTGGGTCTTCCCGAGTAGCTCAGTTGGGCCCAGGATGATTGCACAGGGAGCCTCCCCTCCCCTCATGCCATCATTCCGAGCCCAATGGGGATCCTGTGAGCATGGATGTTAAGAGCTCTCAGGTTGCTTCTGATGCATGGTGACCCTAGGGGGCCCAGGATGATTGCACAGGGAGCCTCTCCTCCCCTCATGCCATCATTACGAATGGGGATCCTGTGAGCAGGATGTTAAGAGCTCTCAGGTTGCTTCTGATGCATGGTGACCCTAGGAATTAATGACCTCTAAAATGTCCTATCGTTTTCAGCCTTGCTCAGGTCTTGCAAACTGAGGGATGTGGCTTCCTCTTACAGAGTCAATCCATCTCACATTGGGTCTTCCTCATTTCCTGCCACCTTTAACTTTTCCTAACATCACTGTCTTTCCCAGCAACTTTTGTCTTCTCATAAGGTAACCAAAGTACAAGAGCCTCAGTTCAGTCATTTTCACTTCTAGGAGGACTCTAAAACTCCCTTTCTCCTCAGCTGCTGTGTGACTGCAGGGAATGCGAGCCCCTCCATGATTTGCCTCCATGAGAGGCATGAAGAAAGAAGATACCAACAGAAAGAAATGAAGGTGGGTCAGGAGTTTGACACCCGTCATATTCGTCAGTACATTTCTGGCAACCCCTCGCAAGTATTTGTTGTTATTAAATAATTAATAAACTGGCCCTTGTTAAAATCCATATTGGTGTCTGTCTCTTTATTCCGACTCGGGGGGCAAAGTGAATTGGGCCCCAAACCCAGACCCAGAATTAACTAATAAAAAAAAAAAGTGTGGTTACAGACACAAGCTCTTAGAAGAAATAGTGTGGAATGGTGAAATGAATTATACAAGCAGTAAGAATACAACCAACCAATTCTCTCTCTCTCTCTCTCTCTCTCTCTCTCTCTCTCTCTCTCTCTCTCTCTCAGGTGCTCCCTGTGAAGTTCAGTTTTGCTTGCAAGTCAGGAGTAAGGGACTCACTCGGGTTTCTGCTCTTATGTCCACACAGCAAAGACGGGTATGCTCCGAACAACATCCATTTAGATACAAGGATGGGAGCAACTGGTTTCAGGACAAGGGAACTCATGCAGTCTACAATTTTAACGAACAGAACTAAGGCAGCAGGGACTCCATCCCTTGAGACTAACCCCCACACACACAAATGTATCAGCAGGGGGAAGCAGATTGTCATACTTTAATGCATCCAGTACATAAACCACATTCCTGAATTTGTCTGTCTTTCTGGAGAGCAGAAATAAGAACACAAACATTGCCTTGCTGTATTACCCCGAGGCTCCATCTGCTCCAAAACTCCATCTCTAACAGTGGCCATCCCAATGCCATGGAAAGCTGATAAAGAAGGCATTGTAGAAGAAACCCTCATTGGGGTCAAGCTGAACAATAAATGTATTTATTTTATTTATTTATTAAATTTCTACCCCGCCCTCCCACCGAAGCGGCTCAGGGCGGCTTACAAACATAGTTGAGTACATGATAAGTGTGGTTGCTGCATTCATCCCACATGAAGATGGTTAGGATACATAACATTATTCTAATAGTATTATTTTTTGAGCTGTTGTGCTGTTAAGGAAACGTTGGGTATCAAGGACTGAATATTTTTTTTAACAAACCTCTTCTATTCCTACCTAAGAAAGCATTTGGTGCAAGCTGAAAGCCTGCGGTGCTAACCTACCAATAGAATGGAACCCAGAAAAGTTATCACTGCAACTATTTTCTCAGCTTTAGAAACAGTAAATGATTTCTTGTGGATGCACGAGTTCCCAACAGTTCCATTCCAGCACCTTTTGCATAAGGATTGAACGATTACATTTTTAGACAGTGATAATTTTTGAACACAGCGCAGAAATAGCTTGACATGTGGGGTTGCAGTTGTACTTCTGCTATTAAACATTAATAGGGAAATTGCAGGAGAGGAAAAAATGTCAAAGAAATTGCCTAATGGAGAGATTATTTCTGCTAGTCAAAATATTTTGTCCTAAAATTAATTGGTGATGTCTAAAACAATGTATACCATAAATATTTCACAAGTGGCCCTTTATGATTTGGATACAAAGATGTGAATTTCCTCACACATTGGTTTGAATGCTTAGCTTAATGGGTATCTTTGGTTGTTTCTGTTCTGTTCTGTTAACCTTTTTTCCCCACCTGATTAGGCATACGGCACCTATTTAGCATTTCCTGCTATGCTAAATTGAACTATTATGGAGCTACAGCAGTTTGAGCAAAAAACATGAGCTCTTTTAAAAGCTGATACACGCATTATCTCTATCTAAGCTGTCTGTTAGCAGATTTAAAGGCTGCCACAAGGGATGGGTTCAACCGGAGACCATTTTGAGGGAACTGTCTTCAGCCATTGGCGAGAAACTCCCCACTGAAAGATATATGAGCCCCTGGCACCTCTGAGAGCCACAAACTCCCTACAAGAAAAGAATCATCTTTCTCTTAAAATAGTTTTT
Source organism: Gekko japonicus (assembly GCF_001447785.1). Lineage (NCBI taxonomy): Eukaryota > Metazoa > Chordata > Lepidosauria > Squamata > Gekkonidae > Gekko > Gekko japonicus. Next base: position 160,441 of record NW_015175409.1, read on the forward strand.
AAGGAACATATGACACACAACGAGAGCTTAGAATTTCTACTTCTAACTTTAAATTAAAATATGTAATTATGACCAATAAATCCCATCCCTGTGAATGTAATCAGAGTCACCCCTGGTGTTCCCAGTAGTTGCTGAACAGGTAATTATTATAATGCTTTTTTGTGAGGAGGACAGGCAGAGAAGATAAAGTTAATTGCCCTGACTGCCATCATCTGCTCCTGCTGTCCTTCCCAGCTGTGCTTGGTTCTTTTTGTCTCATTGTAGAGTATGCCGAAGTTCTGATCTCTAAGACTCCGTCTACATATTCAGCAAAACTAATTCTGAGGGACTAGAGAATTGGCTGTACTTGAACACACATGCAGCTGCCTTTTACTGAGTCAGACCATTGGTCTGCTTAAGTCAGTATTGTCTACTTTGACTGGCAATGGCTGTTCAGAGTCTCCAGGGGACGGAACTTATGACCTTCTGCATGGAGAGTAGATTCTGTACTAATGAGCTATGGCCCCTCTTCAGACTGAAAATCGGAGGATCCTTTTTAAAATCCTTTCCCATAAAAAAATCCCTCTTTGCAAATAAATAACACATCAGGCAGAGCGTTGCTGGCCAACTCTCTCCATGCTATGTCTGTTTTCCATTTATAGGGAATTGGTAAGGTAGGAGAACTTTTAAAAATAAAGACTTCCACCTGTGTTCTGAAGGGGAACAGTCCACCAGTCTATCTCCTCTGCATACTGACAATTGCTTAGCACCCCTGTGAAGCATTTTGCTTCCCATAATAAGTGTGCTTATTATTTTTCATTTTGGTACATTTCATTCTATTTGTGTGTGTGTGTGTGTGTGTGTGTGTGTGAGTGTGTGTGTGTGTGTGTGAGAGAGAGAGAGAGAGAGAGAGAGAGAGAGAGAGAGAGAGAGAGAGAAATTATACTCAGCTTCCACTTATACTCTCGAAAAACCACTGCTGAAGGTTGAGAGAGCATTTTGAACAATATACCATGTGGGATGGGGAACAGGTCTCAGAGCAAGGAACAGGTCTCGGAGTAACTGCTGCTGTTTGACCATGTATGGACCACCAACTTTCTGCAGAAAGTGATGTTTCCTTTTACTTCAGTTGCTTGTTTTGTTGAGTGTTTGATAGGCTATTATTTTCTTTAAAAAAGCATCTCAAACCCTTTTGAGCATATAGATTCCTAAGCAGGTTTACCACTCTCAAGGTGGGGCCTAGAGTTATCTGGGAATTCCTGGAATTATAAGTGATCTCCAAACTACAGATATCAATTCCTGTGAAGGAAAGGGCAACTTCAGAAGATAGACTATGCAGTATACAACAGAGTCTATGAAAAATGGAGATCCTAGAGTGACATCACATATCCACTGAGCTCCCGCCACAAACTCTGCCCTCCCAAGGCACCACTACCAGACCTCCAGGAATTCCCCACACTGTTGGCATTCCTATTCCTAAGCATCTCTCAAAGTTGCCATTCCTATCCCTATGAATCACTCTAAGTTACTTATGCAGGAAAAACATCTTTCTTCTTTTATTTGCATCAGTCCCCCCCCCCCTAATATTGTAGCTGAGCATTTTTTTTAGCTTCACCCTTACCTTTTGATGACTCATCAAACTGTTTCCTGTAAGGTCCTGACACAGACACCTCACTTTTTATTTGAGGGGGGAACCTGCAGAAATGAGCTATCTTTTTAAGTCTGATTTATAAGAAGTCTTAACATTTTGTATCTAATCCATTGCTACAGTTTTCAGCTAGGCAGAGTATACTGGATTCAAATCCCTTAATGACCAGCTCTTTTTTCTGAATAATAGAAAAGGTGAGCTACTGGTAACTAAAATATTCTCTCTCTTCTCTTATTCTCCTGGTCCCTCTTGCCCTTTGCAGCATTTGATTTTCTGTATTTCTAAAATATCCTATTTCTCCCCTTCTGCCTCCTCTGAAATTATGTTTTAAGAAAAACACAATTTACTTCATTATGATGAGGTCAGTAATTAGGTACTAACCTTAAAAAAAATGAAATTACAGGAAATTTTCATAACAAAGCTCTTTAAAAATCTGTTTTAACTTTGCCTTGAAATTTGGGTTCACTTGAATATTGATAGATTTATTCTGAAAGCATGAATGTGTCTGCAAAGCATGGAGGAAGTAGCTGAGTGAAATGAGAACTAGATCTTAAGAGGGCCAGGGAGATGTACTGTTCCATGTCTGAAGTGATTCTTATTGTGCGGGGGGGGGGGGAGGCACTTCTGTGTTTAACTTTCTAGACCAGGGGTGGCCAAACTTGTTTAATATAACAGCCACACAGAATAAACATCAGATGTTTGAGAGCTGCAAGACATTGAACAAATATCACACACACATTTTTATTGAAAAATATTCAAATTTGCTTGTTATTAACATTAAATTATACTGTGTGAAAGAGCTGCGTGAGGCTCCCAAGCTGCAGTTCGGCCACCCCTGTTCTAGACGATCCCTTTAAAATGCAGACTGGGCAAAAATACTATGACAAAGCACAAAAGGCATTGGGTTGGGTCAAGCTAGTGTTTCAAGTGTTCGAAAAGGAATGAGGAGTCCTCTTCAAATAGCAGAAGTGTTGCACTGAGGATCATGGGGGGCAGTCAGGCACTGACACTCAGATGATCAGCTGGAAGTCAGATTCTTCTAATCTCCCGTCCTGAAAAACTGGCCACCTCCTCTCCTTCTTGCAATGGATGTTCAGAAGAATTGCTTCTGACCCTGTTCAGCTAGGAAGCGATAAGGAGAAAAACAAGCTCTTTCTCCTCCCTTCCTTTTTGCAACAAAGTCATTAAAAGTATAGCTTGTCTCCCTGCCCAGCTTGGAGAGGAGAAGAGAAAGGAGTTCCTTCTCTCACTTTTGCAACACAGAGATCAAAATCACAGCTTCTATCTTCACCCATCTTGGAAGGAAGTGACATGGAAAGAGCTATTTCTCTGGAAACCTCTCTGTGGAGCTATTTTGATGAGGGGGAGGGGTCAGAACCTCACAACCAGCTAATCCCCTGATCACCTGTGTGTTGGCTTCTGAAAAACAGGCAGCTGCAAACTTGTTCAGCAACTGTTCAAGTTCCTCAAACCAATCTGAACATATCCCCGATCAGCTCACAGCCTGCATTAAACAGGTATTGCTGAGAAAGTCGCCGCATCCCTAGTATTTAGAGGTATACTGCTTATGAATGTGGAGATTCATCATTAGCTAATGATCTTTTTCCAACATATAATCTAAATATTACAGTTAGAAATATTCTGGTACTGGCAAGTATCACAGTAAAGCATTTTGGCTAAGATCCATCTGTTCATTTACATATTCAGAGCATCAGTAGCATAGGAAAGCCCATTTTCTTTTGAGCACTAATAAATGACCTGTTCATGCAATAGGAAATTCTTGTTCCTGCACAGAGCCAAACTACATGGGCGATTTCGCACTAGAGCTGCCTCGCGGTGCAGCCACCGTTTGCCCCGACACTATTTGTCAATTTCACACCCGAGGCTGCGGGGCTGCATTTGACCCGCGGCTTCGCCCGATTTCCTCCGCAGTTTCGTGAGCTCTAGTGCGAAATCGCCCCATGTTACAGAAGGGCTCAAGACCATCCTTATCCACTAACACCATGTTAGATGAGAATTTAGGAGTTAAAAAAAAATTGCTGCAAGGACCTGATTCCGATTGGGAGCATGGTGTGCCGACACCTTGTAATCTCATTCCCCCAACACCTTTTGAAGTTCCAAAACAGCTTTCCCCCATGACTATTCTGGCACTTCAAAAGCCACGTTGGGACAAGATGCATGACGCCACTGTGCCATGGTCCTGACTAGGATCAGTTCTTCACGGCAATCTTTAAACTACTAGATTTGCATCTAAAATGGCGTCGGAAGCCACAGATTGTCCCATGCCCGGCCATTTATGACTATTCTGGCACTTCAAAAGCCACGGTGGGGCAAGCTTGCATGACAACACTGTGCCATGGTCCTGACTAGGATCAGGTCTTCACAGAAATCTTTAAACTGCTAGATTTGCATCCAAAATGGTGTCGGAAGCAACAGATTGTCCCATGCCCGGCCATGTCCACCCATAATATGTAGTTTGACTGTCAGATGCCCTTCTTTCCATGGTACCCTTCCAAAAGGGTACCATGATTTTTAATTGCAAGTTATGTTTTTAATGTAATTACCTGTTTTTATGTTTGGTGTAGTGGTTAAGTGCGCGGACTCTAATCTGGGAGAACCAGGCTTGATTCCCCACTCCTTCACTTGCCCCTGGCTGGATGGCCTTGGGCAAGCCGTAGTTCTGATAAGAGCTGTTCTTGAAAAAGAACAATTACTGTCAGAGCTCTCTCAGCCCCACCTACCTCACAGGGTGTCTGTTGTGGGGAGGGGAAGGGAGAGGAGTTTGTAAGCCGCTCTGAGACACCTTCGGGTAGTGAAAGAATGTCTTCTTCTCCTATGTAAGTCGCCCTAAGCCAGCTTTGGCTGGGAGGGTGGGGTAAAAATCTGAATAAATAAATAAATAAAAGTCCAATTAATGTAGGTTTTGCAATGATAGAATGAGAACAACCAGTGATTCACCAAGACAAATGCAGCAAAAATGCTATGCTATTTAGCAGCTTGATGGTGTTTGACTTTCCTCCCAGTGCTCCTCTCTTAAACCCTTCCCCCATCAAGCCATCTTTCCACAACTCCAGCAACCCCCCCCCAGTCCAGCTGATCTGCCAAAGCTCCCTTTTGGCTACTTTCTCTTTATCCTACCTTTTCATAGAAGCTGCTCTCCTCTCCTACCCAGCCTCTGACAGTCCCCATACCCTACTTCCTTCCTCCACCTACTTGTACTTATTGGGTGCAGTAAAGAAGAAGCTGGAGACCAACTGGTGATGAAGGTGCATAAAGTTTACTTAGAGATAATAGTGAATATTTACACAGAGATATACAGACTGTCTTACAGCATGCCATGCCTTAGTTGGAGAGAACTAAGTCCCCCACCCAGCTTATCAAGCTGATAGCTTATATACTAACCCCAGCCAATCACTAACAGGATACATTAATTACCTACTCTAACAATGATGGAAGAGTATCACCTGGTAGTTTAACACCTGGCTGTAATTGCCTTAACCACTTAGCATGACAGCTAAGACTTACACATAGATCACACTGATGTAGATCCAGTAACTGCTTGCTACCTCAACCTAGACATATATCTCAATAGTACCACCAGACATTTTCCCATCTCTTTCCCCTTCACAGGTGTGTTCTTGCCAGCCCCTCCCCTCCCATCTCTGTGGACACTGTGTGTGTTGTTGGAAGAACCAGATGCGATGTCCCAGTGTCTCAGCCTCCAGAAGCAAGTGACCACAGAGTTGCAGGCAGATAGGTGGACACTAAGCATCCCTTTGAAGTGTAGATCAATACTCTTTAGGGAAGGCAACTTCCTTCCATCTCCTTCCCCCTCCCCTTCTCTCTCCCTTCCATGCACAGAAGATGGAGAGTCAGGATGCCTTTCAGCATCTGCCTACATCTCCTAGCTAGATAGCATAGGAACTGTGTCTATTTCTCTACCCTGGACTATCAAGTATGCATTTCTAGAATAAAGTCGTTCTTAAGATTGGAAAACGTGGAAAGAGCTGGCCCATAGAATTCCCAAGAGTCAGACATGACTGAATGGCCAACAACAACAACATTTTTTAAAAACTGAAATGTGGCTCTGTGTAACTTTGTAGTCTTGCAAGCACATGCCAGGTCTAGGAAGTACTGCTGTGTTAAAGCCAAGTGCACCCTGCTAAACTAAAGAAGGATCTGGACCACCAAAACCAGTACCCTTCCGACACATATTTTGATTTATTTACTTCATTTATGCCCCGCCATTCTCCCAAATGGGGACCAAAGCTGCTGACATCCTCCTCCTGTTCTCTGTTTTATCCTCACAACAACCCTGTGAGATAGGTTAGGCTGAGAGAGTGTGACTGACCCAAGGTTCCATGGAAGAGTAGGGATTCGAATCTGGGTCTCTCGGATCCTAGTCCAACACTTTGACCACTACACCACACTGACATATCCACATGGGTAGTCCTATTGGACTAGCCATGGGCGAAGTACCTTTGGATATTATGACTGCTCACAGTCTAGGAATAATGATTATTGAATTGAAGTTTTAAATCCCCCTTTTTACCTTATAAAACTCGTTTTGTTACTTTAGAGTTGCTTCTCATTTCTCTATATCATGTCTATGTACATACAGAAGATTAGGCAGAGTAGGGATTCAAATCTGGGTCTCACGGATTCTAGTCCAACACTTTGACCACTACACCACACTGACATATCCACATGGGTAGTGCTATTGGACTAGCCATGGGCGAAGTACCTTTGGATATTATGACTGCTCACAGTCTAGGAATAACGATTATTGAATTGAAGTTTTGAAATCCCCTTTTTTACCCTATAAAACTGGTTTTGTTACTTTGGAGTTGCTTCTCATTTCTCGATATCATGTCTATGTACATACAGAAGATTTGGGATCCTAAAACCAAGGTCAGAAGGTGCAGATCTGAAGACCACATGTCCTTGTTTCCTAGGTAACACCAGGTATCAATTTTAGCTGTACTATATCACATTTTTATTAGTATGGCTGTTGGGGGTCTACTGCAGTTTCATCTGGAACAAGGCAAAACAATGAAAAAACAATTAAAAAAAGGAACCTGAATCACAGAATTTAGTAATGACCCTACCAAACCTATGCTGTGTTGCCATTTTCTCAATAAAGATGGTCTATACGTATTAAAATTAACTTAATATATTTTGCCCTTTTTAGATATTTTAATTTTGAAGCAAAGCATGTTCAGAGACAAACTAGATTTTACTTTTTACGCAAGTTCACAACGGGGACATGCAGCCATACTGCAGCTGCAAATCCCGGTGGCAACTCCTAGGTAAAAAGCACAGACAAGCCTGATTCTGGTGAGGACTATGGTGCAGGAGAGGAAGAGATTCATGTCTGTTCCCTCCCCCATGTTACATAAACATAAGAACATAAGAACATAAGAGCCACCAATGTTGGATCAGGCCAAAGGCCCATCCAGTCCAACACTCTGTCACACAGTGGCCAAAAATACCAGGTGCCATCAGGAGGTCCACCAGTGGGGCCAGGACATTAGAAGCCCTCCCACTGTTGCCCCCCCCAAGCACCAAGAAGACAGAGCATCACTTGCCCCAGAGCCCCTATCTATACCTTGTGGCTAATAGCCACTGATGGACCTCTGCTCCATATGCTTATCTAATTCCCTTTTGAAGCCGTCCATGCTTGTAGCTGCCACCATTTCCTGTGGCAGTGAATTCCATGTGTTAATCACTCTTTGGGTGAAGAAGTACTTCCTTTTATCTGTTCTAACCTGACCGCTCAGCAATTTCATGGAGTGCCCACGAATTCTTGTATTGTGAGAAAGGGAGAAAAGTACCTCTTTCTCTACCTGTTCTTTCCCATGCATAATCTTGTAAACCTCAGTCATGTCACCCCTCAGTCGTCTTTTCTCCAAGCTAAAAAGCCCTAAGCGCTTTAACCTTTCCTCATAGGGAAAGTGTTCCAACCCTTTTATCATTCGAGTTGCCCTTTTCTGCACTTGTTAAGTTCGGCAGCTGAAATGACAATGGGAGCAATGGGAGGGGGATTATTCAGTCTGTGGGGAGGCTGCACATGCTCTGAATGCTTGCCTTTGCAGCTTCCTGTTGGGGCAATGATTGACCCTGCAGTCCCTGTGCCATTTTGGGTGCTGAACAAAGGGGGGGGGCACAGGAGCAGTGTTCCCTCTAAGCTACATTAGTGTGAGCTAACTCACAGATTTTAGACTCCAGCTCACACATTTTTGTCTTTAGCTCAGGAAGGAGGGCTCCAGAGCAAACTAATGTATGCAGCAACCAAATCACTCGCTCACAACTTTAGTGCCAGTAGCTCACAAAGTAGAATTTTTGCTCACAAGACTCCACAGCTTAGAGGGAGCACTGGACAGGAGCCTCTTCTCCCACTGCACAGCAGTCAGGATCGAAGGGACTGTTGGGTCAAGCATTGCTTGCCCCACCAGGACGCTGCAAATGCAAGCATTCAGTGCAGATACAGTCTCCCCATGAACTGAATAATTCCCCCCACTGCCCCTGAGTCATTTCATCTGCCAAAATCAACCTGAGAGGAAAGGCAGGAATCTCTTCTCCCCCTGCACCATGGTCCTGATCAGAATCAGGCCTGCACTTTTTACACAGGATTTGCCGCCAGAATTTGCACCTGCAATATTGCTGGAAGCAAACTTGTATAAAAAGTAACATCTTGACCTTTTCTGCATGTTTGAGTTGCTCCTGGTTTTCTTGGGAGTCAATCTGCAAGCACTTGAATCATTTTGGGCAGGGTTCTTTCACACATCTGCCCTCCTTGTGCATGTTTACAGTTGTAAAGTCAGTTTATTTTCTTCCACATATGGCTAAAATAATGAAAATTTTCAAGGGAGGGTGCTGTCATATCATCAGTGTCATTATTGGTGGTGCCAGAGCACCCCCCCATTTTTTTAAAAAAACAATGCCCCTAAAATATTGCTATAGTGCTGTAGTGCTGTAATGATAGTTTAAACAGGTTATCTGAATTCCCAGCTTTGGCTCCAGTCACACGGGCCGGAAAACGCGGGGGGGGGGAGCGTGGCTGTTTGCCCTGGGGCAAAATAACACGTGGTTGCGTGAGCAGATGTCCTGTGGAGGTCCCGTGGGTAGGGGGGAGGTGCCGATCACAGGACAATCCTGCAGTGTTGCAAAGAAGCGGGGCTGTGGGGCAAATGGGGTTGGAGTTTTTTTTAACTAAAGTGTGTGCATACTCCGTTGGGTGCTTGTGCGCATCTGTGGAGACTTGGGGGAAAAAAACCTTTTTGTGAGGGGACATGGGCGGGCGCCAGAACTACCACCAGAAATGCGATCAGACGCCCGCCCATGCCCCGCGGTTTCTGGAAACTAGTACCTCGGAGGTACTAGTTTTTTACAGCGCAACTTTGGAGTGAAGCCTCAGGTGAGCCACGAGAGCTCTATGCTTCCCAGATGTGGTGGTGAGATCGCGCCCGGAAAATCCGCCTTTCTTCCGTCTCTCTAGCGTGCCTAATGCTCCGTGTGACCGCAGCCTTTATTATTATTATTTATTTATTTTTTTAAAAAAGGTCTCTAGTGCCTTCATTCATGGAGATATAAGGAAAAAGTCATAGCTCCACAAGGTAAGGGGATATAGAATTAATTTTTTTTTTAATGAAAGCTGGGGATTTGGAGAACCTGCTTAAACCATCAATACAACACTACAGTGATATATTGATATCTTAGGGCCATCAATTTCATTACAAAAGGCTATTAATACCTTTACCTGGAAGGTTTCCAGATTGCCCTCCCCAATCATTAGGAAGTTCCTATTAGATGTAAATCCAGACATCTCACTCTCTTGCACCAGATTTCTTGTAGCAGCCTGTAATATTCACAAGAAATTACACGGCAGCACAGGTGAAATTCAATAATTGGATTCTTGTAAGTATCATAGGAAGGCCACGTCTTCCAAGAGAAATGAGGGACCGGAGTATTATTCCACTTTATCTTCCCCGCATAATCACAACTATACTGTATAATTGTAAAATCTTTAAATTCTTTTTAAAATTGTAGATTCTATTTTGTGAATGGCAGTTTTAACCTCAAACTGTATGACTCTTTGTTTATTGTTTTTTAACTGATCTATGGCTGGCTTCGAACCCTATTCAGTTCTTCTGATTCTGACGCATTCTGATTCTAGTACAAGTCTTTCCCCCCCAAAAAAGAGAGAAAGGAATTAATTCACTTATTAAAAGCAAGAAGAAACACAATAAATTGTTACCAACTGCCACACTTCTGATCTCATGCTCTCAGAGTGATTTATGTAGAAAGAAATGACCTTTGTCATATTAAAAAGATGGATTAATTCAGCAGTCAAATGGATCTTTTAAAAAATCAAGATATGTCCCCTTCCTGCAAGGATCATATACTCTGTCAGACCCAAGCATGGAGTTAATCAGTGGCAGCTGAAGCCATTCTTTGCTCTGATAAAACTAGATGCCCTGCAAATAAGGAACCAGCGTCTTCTTTGAAGGATGCAGAAATAAAGCAGCCCAAGCATGAAAACATAAAATATAATCACAATTATTAGTACACCATAGCAGGGGGACATTTTGACTGATGAAAGCCATTTCCTGTTTCAACATGAAATACGATACCTGGGAATCAATCGTTTTACATCTACAATCAAAGGTTATGGTCTGGGTGAGCTAATTTCACATGAAAAGGCTATTAGCAAAACCTTGTTGAGCCTTTAAAAAATGTTAGACTGGAAATAAATTCCCAAACTCCTTATTACATAAAACAATATTGTCAACGAAGGAGGAAAGGTCCCTAAACATTATCTTTCGACTATGTTTAATTGTAATATGTAAGGGCGAGACACTAATTGAACCTATGAAGTATTAAACTACTACACAAGTAAGAGTCCTCAAAGTAGTAATTTGAGCCTCAGGGCTGTCTTTTATCAGGTGAATATATGCATAGATTTTATATCATATGTACACATTGTCTAGTCATGGGTGAATGCTCCCACATTCCATGTGAAACCACTCACATGTACCCAGGTCTCCCTGTGAATTCCTTAAAAATGCTCAATCAAAATGTGCACATACTATTTACACATACAGCCTCTTTGTTCCTTGGGCCAAAAATCTGAGGTTTCTTAAGAGGCAGGAGTGAACGTCTATGAAAGATGACTTTGTAATGGAAGAAGGCCTATCATTTGTGTGAGCTATGTTTGCATATGACTTCCTGCTGGGGTTAATAGGAACTGTACTTTCCATAGCCTTTGAAGTGGAATCAGAAGGTCAAGAATCTATGCAGCAAGAGAGGTTACCCTGCTGGGGAAAAGCCACACCTAGCCCCGCCCACTTTCTAAAAGCACTCGGTAGGTGCCAGGAAAGGTATTGGTGGACAGCATGGTGCCCATGGGCGCCATGTTGGGGACCCCTAATTTAAGAATTCCAGTTGCTTTATCTGGGTTATCCCATTTTAACTTCACAGCCATTCTGTGAGGCAGATTATATAGAGCCTAGGGTTTCCAGACCCCTGCCAGGGGCAGAGAAACCCCTGTTTTTTGGGGAGGTGCTTCCCGGTCATCAGCTAGTTTGCTGGCAGGGGGAATCCCACCCCCAAATGATGTTTTTGGGCCACTTCCAGTAAAATCAGAAGTTCCCATTCCGACATACTGATGTCACCCTGAAGTGGTGTAGACACATCAGGGACATATGGGGATGACACTCTAGTATCTGGGCATACTCTTTGATAAATTTGGCTGAGTTAACCATAGAGTTTGCCCAAATTCCAGAGCATCGCCCCCAGATGTCTCCAATGTGCCTATATCACTTCTGGGTGATGTCAGCATGTCAACTGGGGGCTTAGCAGCCCTGAGCTCATCATCTGTTGAAGATCACTCCTGTAGGCATGGGGCAGTGTAAGAGGCCCACCACAGAAATGTTAGGGGTTTCTACATACAAAGGGGACCACTCTTTCATTTGAAACAATTACTCTGTACGTTTGCTATTTACTTACCTCATATATAGCTGCCTTTCTCACTGAGACTCAAGGCAGTTATAGAAAACAAATAAATCAGACAGCATAAGACATCCAATAAATAACACAATAGTTATGGATTACATAGTTAGGAAACAATGCAAACAAAAACTTTCTAAGGCATGCCATGCCATGATGATGTAAATGGATTATAAAGGAAGCAAATAATGCAGTAAAAACAAAGTGATGCATACAGTAAACATTGTGATGGACTACAACCCTATTCCCTTCTAAAACTGACCTCCTGGGCTTCTAGTTCCTTTTAAAGAATGCCCACCTGAACAATGTTGTTTTGTATCTTCTGAATAATGGTCTAAGTGTCAGGGCCTTCATGATCTCCTCAGGCAGACCATTTCACAGTGTGGGAGCCACAACAGACAATGCACATGGATGGGCTGTTGCTGATCTGATCCATTTGCAGGGCAGCAACCTCAGGATTCATTTTCTACTTGTTTACACAGCCATTTAACCACAGCATGCAGGTAGTGGCTCTGGACCTCTACAGCATCACTGGGGGATTCAGATAAGGAAGTAGGCATCATCAGCATATTGATGCAACCTACCCAAAAAGTATGATTGATTTTCCCCAGGGACTATCACAGAGATTAAATACATGGGGCAGGGCTATGCTCCCTATGGAACCCCACAGGACAAGTCCCACACTGATGACAGCTGGTATCCAATAACAACCATAACAAATTATTTAAGCCAATAAAAAAGTAAATGGCCAAAATCTTCCCCTAAACATTGCACAGCAAGAATGAGCATTCTTATTGGCTTCCAGGAGGGGATCTGTGTGGGTTGGATCCAGTGATCCACAGACCCGAGGTTTGTGGATCTTTCCCAAGTTCTCCTCCCTACAGCAGCCCTTTCCAGCCAATAATATATATCAGTTTACTTTTCTTTGGAGATAATGATACTGCAGAAAATTGCCAGTGAGTTTAGTGGACTTGAGGTCTCATCCTTGTAAAGCCAATAAAGTTGCTAGGTCCTTCCTGGCAACTGGCGGGGTATGGGGGGGACTAACCAGAAGAGAAAGGAAGCTGCAGGCAATGTGGCAACACCACTTCTGGTGCACATAGGAAGTGACATCACCATGCTGTGATGTCACAGCAATGTTCTGGCATTTGGGCAAAAACTCTACAGTGAAAATGGCTTCTACCATAAAGCTTTTGCCCAAATACCCAAGCATTGTCCAGACATCGTTGGTGTGATGATATAACTTCCTGTATACTCCTGAAGTGATGTTGCCACAAAGCTGGCGGCATGGACTGGGCCTTCCTCTTTCTCCCCATAACTCTCTCTGGCCACCTGAGTGGTGGCTGGGGGATGGGTCCTGGGAGCAGGGGACCTCCACCTCCACCAAGAGAGCTGGCAACCCAAAAAGCCAATGATACTGCTAACCAATATTCAAATCTAGAATAGGCTATGATTTAGATGGGTGTTCATTTGAATCCTGTTAGCAGGCTTCTTGGGGGAAAGAAACTAGATTGTTGGAATTCTCATTATTTCCCTTTCCCTGATCAAATGTTTCTCTCTTAGCTGCTCATTATCAGATCATATGTATTCTCCCCTTTTAGTCTAGATTCTTTCCCCCAGATGTTTAATACCTGTAGGGAATGGCTGGCATCTGCCTTTCCTTTTAAGTAAACAGATTTTTGTATGTAAGGCATCGTATCCACGTTTCCATATAAATTAGAATGTTTAGCAAAGCATAGCCTTCTGATGTTTCTGAATATTACCCTTTGCATCTCTCATAATGAACAAAGTACACATACACAAGCAGTTCAGAGAGAGACTGCATCCCCCCCATGTGCTTAGAGAGTTTCATATTCCATAACAAGCAATGGGAGTCCCTTTCTTTGGAAGGGTGGGGGTCTGAATCATGGCTGGAGAGATGCTGTAAATACACGGCAACCAGGTAACAATATTCCTAATACACATCTAATCAGCTGCATTTTAATATCCTTAAAGAATCGTAGGGGTCAGGGGAAAGCTTAGAAAAATTCTATAAAGAGCACAGCTATGGAGAACTGAAAAGTTCTGAAATCTAAAGTGTAAACAGAGATAGTTAAAAAGGTCTCTTTTAGTACCAATGGTGCAGTCTAAATCCTTCCCTTGGCCCAAAATATCCACTGTGGGTTCCATCCAACATGAACCAGGGAAGAAAAATTTGGACTTCATATCTCATCAGATCTTGGAAGCTAAGCAGGGTCAGCCCTTGTTAATATGCCTACTACACTACACAGAAGCAGGTCATGGCAAACCATCTCTGAACATCTCTTGTGTTAAAAACCCTATGGGGTTGCCATAAGTCAGCTGTGAGTGGACAGCACTTTCCACCACCACAATAAATGTCAGCATTAAATGCTCTGGCTAGCAATGGCTCTCCGGGATCTCAGAAGAGGCCTTTCACATCTGGTACTTCTTGATCCTGCAAAAAGTTGCACAGCAACTTCTTGATCCATATAGATAGGGATGCCATGGATCTAAGCTGGGATCATCAGCATGCAAAGCAGATGTTCTATCATTGAGTCATGGAAACTCTGTCTGTCTGTCTGTCTGTCTGTGTATGTACATACATACATACACACTTGTATGCTTGTAGGGGCTCACTGCTAATATTCAGCTGTACACATGGATCTCTGGGATAAAGTCAGTCAGTGCAACATTATTATTATTATTATTATTATTATTATTATTATTATTATTATTATTATTATTATTATTATTATTATTATTATTATTATTATTATTATTATTATTATTATTATTATTATTATTATTATTATGGCCTGTAGACTATACTATGTGATTTTGAAGGCCTGACTGGACCTTGTGTTGTAGAAGATAGTTTGGCACACAAAGTTTCCAACATAATACAAACTGAGACCCCAATATTGATAGATGTAATCGTGAACAGAATGGAAATGTCTCTTTTTAATGGATAAATGTGCTTCTGGGGTGAATGAACACAGGTTCCTGGATTTCCCCCTCCCCCTTGCCTACTTTTTCATAGATTTCCCATTTTATTTTGAGATGTGCTGGATTTAATAAAGCTTTCAGAAACTCCTTTATTCTGCTTGAGGCTTGACTAGGCAGCCCTGGAACAGAGACCCAAGACAAAGTCAATAAGCAGACCCTAGTAGTTGGGTCAGATGCAACGAACATGAAATTGAGCGAACTTCAGAGGACAGCAGAAGACAGGAGGGCCTGGCGTGACCTGGTCCATGGGGTCGCAAAGAGTCGGACTCGACTGTGCGACTGAACAACAACAACAACTGTCTCCACCATAAAGGAAACTCATCCTACAAGTCTCCTCTCAGTTTTCAGGGACTGTGAAAAATAATATGTTTTTACCAAGTGAGACACCTTGATGGTTGTTGTTGTTTAATCCTTTGCTGATGCAATTACAACCCAAAGCAAATGAAAGAACTCTGTATTCAGCATCTTCTTCACCAGGAGCAAAACATCCAGATATATGAGCTCGTGAAGGGCTTACTTCACTCCCCCCCACCTTCTTCTTACCTTATATGTAGCTGGTACTTGTTTCATAAGTGCAATCTCTCTCTCTGTCTCTCTCTCTCTCTGTCTCTCTCTCTCTCTCACTCACTCAAAAAGACCCTGTGCAGCAGTTACTTTTGTGGGCAGTTTATTATTTCTGACAGGTTAGTCAGTCTGCTGGAACTGATACATCCCTGAACCCTCCACAGGAGCCCATTGAATACAATTTTTTTATAACGTTTCGATTCCTTTTGCGGTGGGTCCCCCTGGCTGCCATCCCTGCTGTGCTCTCATTCTTTCATTTGTCCTCCACCGGAGCAAAAGGGATCGGAAGAAGAAGACGGCGAGTCCGGCTCCTCAGCAGGTGAGAGAGGCCTCCAGGTGCCTTGGAGGACCGAGGAGCAATCAAAGTGGAATGGGGGGTGGAAAAGAACAGTGGCCCTTTCATTATCCCACCTGTTTGAGTGCATTATTGATGGATGGCTCCAGCCCAGATCCTCTTTGCCTTCTCCGCTACTGTCTTCCTCTTAATGCGTGGCAATTGATTTCCTTTGTGCGTCTAAGACAAAATAATCATCTGTTTTTTCCGAACATTTACCAGTGGAGAGGTGATGCCTGCCTGCCTGCCACAACTGGGACATAAATTACCATATAATCGTCAACAGCATCATTAATCCTTCCCTCCCTTTGCTGACTCATTTGTCTCAACCAAATCAAGCACATGGAGGAAAACCCAGCTTTTGGAATAATGGCTAATAATTGCTCATTCTCTCTCCGTAGCACAGTCTTCCCCTATACAGACTGAAAGCATTTCCAGCAGGCTGGTTGGTAAGAGAAAGGGACTGCCCAAGGAGGACTGTCCAAGGAGGAGCCAGTAAATTTGGCACCCATGAGTCCTGAGTGTGCTTAACTGCTTTGCAGATTCCTTTTCTGTGGGTATTCTGCATTGGCTTTTCCCTCCGTTGTTTTATGAAACCCAGGATGGAACAAAAATTCCCCTCTGCATTGCATGCTGCTTTCACTTTCTTTGATCATTGGATTTTATGGTACCCTCTACACTGCATGCTGCTTTTGCTTTCTTTGATCATTGGGTTTGAGGGTGCCTTCTGCATAGATTTATGACTGTTTTATTATTCAGGGGTGACTTTGCAGTTAGGATGGCATTGCTCCTGGGTATTTGAATGTGGTTTCGAGCTGCACCTTTTCCTTTGTGTTGAGAAAATGTGGAGAGAATGCTAG
The DNA here is from genome assembly GCF_001447785.1 of Gekko japonicus. Lineage (NCBI taxonomy): Eukaryota > Metazoa > Chordata > Lepidosauria > Squamata > Gekkonidae > Gekko > Gekko japonicus. The sequence goes on from NW_015175409.1 coordinate 176,840, forward strand.
ATGAGGAATCACCCTGTGACAAGACAATGGCTTCAGCATTACATAAGCAGGGACTGCAATGTAAAAAAAATGTATGGGGAAAATTGCATGTAGTCTTAAAAAATTTAGTCAGTTTGGACTCTTGCCCCTAGCTCAGTTGCAAACCCTGTTCCAGGTTTTCTTCCCTGGGCAAGCTTCCCAATTCCTGTGTGACTCAGTCTACCCGGTAGTAAAACTGGGGTGACAGGTGATGATGATCCTAGCCAAAGATGCAGGATTAGTTCATTCATATAGATGAGCAGAAGAGAAGTCAAGGAAATTGGTTTGCACAAAAAGTACCAGTGAGGCTTTCTTTCCGCCCACTCATATTGGATCTCCACAAAGACAGCTGTGCAAAGGAGTTTACAGCTTGCTCAACTTCAGCAATAATCATTTGATCTCGATACAGAAGGGAGAGATATGGGCTGAAAATCCAAGAAAAGTTAACAATAAATAAACTTTGATATCTTGTTTAATTGGCTGGTCACAAATTGGCAACCTGTTCAAGGTCATTTCAAGTCATCTGGCCCAATAGGGAGAAGCAACATCTGTAATCTCTGGGATTGGTGTAGCCTCCACACGGTGGTAGAACAGCTGGGACTGATCAGCTGTATAACAGAAGCAGCACCATCTAGTAATAAGGACTTCTCCTTTACTAAGCATATGTTGTAAAATACAGCACTTCATTCACATGTATATGTCTACATGATACCTACAACATTCAAAAGATATTTAAGAATGCAAGAACAGCCTTGTTGGAACAGATCAGTGGTCCAGGATCAGGTTTTCATGCAGTTGCCAATCAGTTGCTGCTCATGGATTCAGGGTAGCATAGACTTGTAGAGTTTCTGTTTCTAAGGGATATATTTATTTGGAAAATGTGCCTAGATAACTTATAGGCCACTTCTTCAGATATCTACTCAACATTCCTCATATTAAATTCCTTGATTGCTCCAGAATTTTATGCTGTCCCACATTCCACACTGCCTTAATTCAGGTTCAGCTATGGGAATTTCTGTGTTTCATTCTGAGGTTAACTCAGTCATAGGTTGGAATTCATTCAGTTAATTTGTATATTTGTTCCCCTCTATATTCTTAATGCACTTAGGGGGAAATGTGTATGCTTGTATCAAGATAGGTTTTGTTTTTGTGCAGTTACTTAGGTGCTTCTGTGCATTGGTAACCCCCCAGGTGAGTCTTCATAGAACTATATGTATTTTCATCGAAAGATGGTCATTTTGTATTATCATTGTGTAGAGATTGTTGTATTATGGTGCTGTAGGTATAATATTGTTTAACGTTGTATTACAGTTATAGTTCTAATACTGATGTTATGATTGCTACTCTTATAAATTTCAATAAATAAATTATTTAAAAAATGCAAAAGAAAGATGCCTATTTTGCATATATTTTTTTCAGTGTGCTCATGCACATCAGTAACATGGCAGGGGGGATAAACGAAAAGAAAGGCCTGAAATCTAAGACACACATGCACACATCCATAACTCTGTACACACTTTTAAAATTTTATAGAACTGAAATACTGAAACATTCTTTAGTTTCACTTTAAAAATAATGTCAGGTAATCTGGAATTCTAAAACTGAGGATGAGATTTGAATGGGAAGAAATTTGGAAGCATCCCTACTAGGGATGGGCACAAACCAGCTCATGAACTAAAGTTTGTGACAAATTTGGGCTGGTTTGTGGTTTGTGAAGTGAATTTTTTTGTGGCAGATCAACTGGAATGGACTTTCCATGAACTTCCCAGGTGTTCATGGAGGTTGGTGAATGGATGCATTTCCAGACAGACTGTCTCCACTTAATCTAAATGTTTACCAAACTTCAAAGCAACAGGAAAGTGGAACTTGGAGGGCATGTAGAGGAGAATCCAGGGGAGGTCCCCTGTGAGTTTGGTGCCTCTAGTTTGCAGAGAATCCATTCTATACACTCCTGAACCTCCTAAACCTGTGATTGTTGTTTCCCCAGAAAGCACTTAATTGGGGGCAACTTCTTTGGGGGGCGCAACTCAGACCTCATAAATCCAATCCTCGCCAATCTTGGTGGGCAAATAAAGGAGAGTCATCTGGAGACCTGCTGTGAGTTTAGTGTCTCTAGCACACTGGAGGACCATTTTACTGCATCATGAATATCAGAAACTGAAGCAGTTCATTTGGTAGCTAAATGTTTGTGATAATTCATGGTTTGTGAACTGGGCATGCCACGAACCAAACCACATTTTCGTGGTTTGTGCTCATCCCTAATCCCTATTGTTTCATACATCTGAAGAAGACTATTAGGCATCTGAATGAACACTACTTCAGTAATCACATCAGTTTTTTAGGTTGCCAGTTGGCCTTTCCTGTACATCAGAATAACTGCAAGAATTGCATAATTTCTTCATCAAGTACCTCTGTACAACATGTCTCTGGTGAAAGTGATGATGATGAGGAGGAGGAGGAGGAGGATTTTGGAGGACACCTCAGCTGTCTACTTGGGTTGTCTTGTATTAGGCTCTCTTCAGGGTTCCAAAGACAAAAAGAATATCTCCATTTTGTTTTTAAAAATGCCTTACTGGTTTTTCTATGAAAATCAATTAGTGGCTTCTACTATGCAGATGAGACTAGAAAGCAACTTGCATAGTGGCTGCATTTTCCATCCCCTTTGCAGTGAACACTTCCTTGAATCTGTATTGGAAATTCCTGGTTTCTTCCCTCCTGTCATAGGACTATTATGCTAGTTATGAGACACTGGGATTCAGTCCATCATTTCTAACAGACATCAACATTTTTCTCCACTCCCCTTCAAAAAATTCAGAGTGGAAACAAGCACTTGGGTGCACTCTTAAGTTTTCCCATTCTGAGATATCCTGCCGATGAAATCATTGTGTTGAGGAATCTGTATGAGAACATTAGGAGATATGTGCCTGGTTAGGTCAATGTCCAGCATTCTCCTTCCAACAGTATACAAACCATATGCTTCTGGCAAGGCCTTAAGCAAGGCACGAAGGTAATCTCTCTGCATTTCTCTAGCATCTATTATTCAGAGGCATGGTGCCTTTGAATATTGCCTTTAGCTGTCACAGACTTACAGTGCAATCCTAAGCAGAGTTTAGTGTAGTGGTTAGGAGCGCAGACTCTAATCTGGAAGAACCGGGTTTGATTTCCCATTCCTCCACATGCAGCTGCTGGTGTGACCTTGGGCCAGTTGCAAGTTCTTTCAGAGCTGTTCTCTCATGAGCAGTTCTTTCTGAACTCTCTCAGCCCCACCTACCTCACAGAGTGTCTGTTGTGGGGAGGGTAAGGGAAAGGAGATTTTAAGCCTCTCTGAGACACCTTCAGGTAGTGAAGGGCAGGGTATAAATCCAATATCTTCTTCTTTCTGAACCCACTGACTTTAGCAGGGACAGTGATTCTGGGGTCCTGGGCAAAGTTCCATGATGGGGCTACAGAATCACTGCCTCCCCTGACCAGGCCAAGCAAGGGGCAGACCTCACCCCATGTGAAGTGAGTGGTAGCCATTACCGGAAGCTGCCTTCCCAGAACCCAAATAGTGTAGGCGTGAGTGGCTGCTGCTACAATCCAGTTGTCCAAACCCTGGATAGGGTAAGTACAACCGGCTGTCACTACAAGCTGGTTGGCCAAGACCCAAATGGAGGAAATGTGAATGGTGGCAACAGAAGCTTGCTCTCTTTTTTCTTTTCCCACTGCTTGCAGGGGAGTGGAGGTTTCGGAAGTTGGGGGCCTCCCCAGCTCAGGGCCCAGAGCATCTGCCCCGATGTCCATCCATTAAGATTCCCCCTGAAAACAGTGGTTTCAATGTGCTATCTTGCCAACCTTACACTTAATATTACTTCCATAACTCTGTGAGCTAAAAGTCCTATGACTTCTACACCTGTTTTCCTGCTCTTGAAACATTTGTTGGGTGCTGCCTTTTGAAATCTGTGTCTCTATTTTATCTGAGTTGGTGCTCTTTAACTTTTCCTCATTTTGGCAACATTCCACTTCTTAAAGAAAGCCTTCTTGCATTTTATGGCTTCCTCAACAGACCTATTTAACCACATGGCAATCCTCTTGGGCTTTTTCATACCTTAGACGATTTGATGTTCACAAAACAGGTGTTCAAAAATCAGACTTACAACAGGCAAATGCTCATTCGTTTCTGAGTGGAGCACCTCATTTGATTGCCTCGGTGATTTGCTTGCAATTCAAAATAAGCAACATTTCAAGTCATTTGGAGTGTGCACGTTGGTGGCATTCAGCATGGCAGCTGGCTGGTGAACTGCTGTTGCCACATACTTAGATTTTACCAATTTGTTCAGAGGATGTGTGCTCTACGGTCATTGCTGAATGGGCCATGATCAGTGCTCCCTCTAAGCTGTGGAGTCTTGTGAGCAAAAATTCTACTTTGTGAGCTACTGGTATTAAAGCTGTGAGCAAGCAATTTGGCTACTGCATAAAATAGTTTGCTCTGGAGCTATCCTTCCTGAGCTAAGATAAAAAATGTGTGAGCCAGAGACTAAAAAGCTGTGAGCTACCTCACACTAACTCAGCTTAGAGGGAACACTGGCCATGATCACAGTGTGTTACAATGTATGTGCTATTTCTGTTCCTGCACATTTTGCACACTTTGCAGCATTAATCATGTTATTACATGCTCAGAAGAGCAGTGGATTCTAATCTGGAGAACCAGGTTCAATTCCCCACTCCTCCACTTGAAGCCAGCTGGGTGACCTTTGGGTCAGTCACAGTTCTCTCTGAGCTCTCTCAGCCTATGGTAAGCCTAGCGCACCACAAAAGAGCTAGAGCTTCTGGCTGCCAGACAATCCTAAGATCTTCTGGCTATACTACATGCCCTGCCATATGATAATTATTCAGGGCTATTTTTGGGCAGGAACGCACAGGAACGGAATTCCGGCTGGCTCCCAAGTTGGCCACGCCCAGCAGGAACTCATTAGCATAATAGGCCACACCCAACAGTAGGAACTCATTAGGATTGGCTACATTAGGGGTGTGTGGCCTAACATGAAAAGGAGTTCCTGCTACAAAAAAAGCCCTGGGTTTTGACAACAAACAAGGTAAACAGAATAACAAGCAAAAGGTGGGTGTGGCTGGATAACCACACAGTTCTGGTAACATGGGGGTGCGTCCTAATGTGCTAATGAGCTGTGTTGTCAGGGGTGTGGCCTAATATGCTAATGAGTTTCTGCTGTTGGGTGTGGCCTATTATGCTAATGAGTTCCTGCTGGGCTTTTTCTACAAAAAGAGCCCTGATTATTATTACTGGACCTAAATACAGGTGCCAGATAGCAGTATGAGAATACAGAAACATGATCCTATTAATGTGAGTGAACATGTTCAGCGTTGAGACACAGGCAGAGAGACAAAAACAGGCAAGACTAAAACACTCAAAAGACACCTCTTCTCCTCCACCTCACCAAAACCGAATAGGAATGAACTCCACAAAGGAAAGTGCCTGTTTTCTAAATTAATACTTTCCCCGCTTATTAGATGTGAAGAGAGGGAAGAGTCATGGGGGAAGCAGTTTAAGAACTTCCATGTGCAAAATACTCTAGATCAAATCAACCCTGAACGCTCCCTAGAAGCTAAAATGACTAAGCTGAGGCTGTCATATTTTGGTCACATTATGAGAAGACGAGAGTCACTGGGAAAGACTATAGTGCTAGGAAAAGTTGAAGGCAAAGGAAAAGAAAAAGATAACATGAGATGGATTGACTCAATCAAAGCTGCCATGGAGGTCATTAATTCATAGAGTCACCATAAATCAGAAGCAACTTCATGGCACTTAATACACCCATACATACATGTGTGCAGAATATTTTCGAAAGACTTGAACACTCTCATGAACAAACAGAAAGTTGGCCAGGCAAAATGGACAAAACTGCAATAGAAACAAAGCTTATGCAGCTCTCCACCCACCCCCCATCCTTCAGGGTTGAAATCTTTCTTTCATTAACAACCTATATTTTTGCAGATCAGCCCAAATATCCTAGATTAACTGAGCCTGTCAGACTTTGGAAGCTAACTAGCATTGGCCATGATGAGTACTTAGATGGGAGAGCACAAAGGAAGATACCAGAAGAAGGCAATGGCAAACCACCTCTACTCAACATGAAAACTCTATCAGGTGTTGCCATCAGTCAGCTACAACTTTTGTTGCACTTTATTATTATATTTTGCAGATGAGAGATTGAGAGCAGCTTTGGGGAAAGTACTGTAAAAGCAAACACCTACAAAACATTTGTCATTGTATCCAAACACTTCCATGAGTCAACATATTCCGTTCTACTAGGCAACAATAGAATAAAGACACTATGAAACATGGCTTGGCTCCTTCCCCATTCCAGCAGTATTGGTAGACGCCTTTAATTTGATTTTAATAAGGGCTTTTTTTTGTAGAAAAAGCCCAGCAGGAACTCATTAGCATAACAGGCCACACCCAACAGCAGAAACCCATTGGCATATTGGGCCACAGCCCTGACAGCACAGCTCATTAGCATATTAGGCCACACACCCATTTTACCAGAAGTGTGGTCATCCAGCCATGCCCACCTTTTGCTTCTTATTCTGTTAAACTTGTTTGTGGTCAAAACCCAGGGCTTTTTTCCCCTGCTTTTGGGTGTGGCCTATTATGCTAATGAGTTCCTGCTGGGCGTGGCCAACTTGGGAGCCAGCTGGAACTCCGTTCCTGTGCGTTCCTGCCCAAAAATAGCCCTGATTTTAATGGATAATGAAAGAAGAGAGACGAGAGGAACAGTGTAAGAATTTGCAAGTACAAAGCATTTTTGATCCAATTATGAAAAAAAAATTACAGTAAAAATAAATTTCAGTGTTTGATGGTGAAGTTCATAATATGTGAACAAATTGCAAACTGAACAAAAGGGGTGGTTGAGTATCCCTAGATTACAAGAAAGGGGACCTGCGATACTCGCGGGGGAAAGGAGGGGGGAGGGAGCTCTGGCCTCGCTTCGGAGGGGGGAGATCGAACCAGGGGGGTGGATGCGACGGGGGGAACCGGCGGGATGGAGGGAAGCTTACCTCCTCCTGCTGCTTCCTCCTCTGATTACTGTGGAGCTCCCTCCCCCCTCCTCCCCTACTTTGTGAGCTGCTGGCACGTAAACGTGGCGAGCGAGCCATTTGGCTGCTGCATAAATCAGTTTGTTCTGGAGCCCCGTCCTCCCTGAGCGAAGACAAAACTGTGGGAGCTGGAGGCTAAAAAACTGTGACCAACTCAGCTTATAGGGAGCACTTGGGCCGAAGGGTGACTGTTCCCTCGGCAGGACCCGGGGAGACCTCGGGAGATGGCCGTCAGGTGCCGCCTCCTTCCCGGTTCCTGGCCAGGGAGCGTCGCCAGTCATCCAGCTGGGGGATCGGCCGCCACCACCGAGGCACTGCGCTCTTCGCGCCCCGTCCTCCCCGCGCCCTTCCAGGCGTTGCTTCGTTTCTGTCTCAGGCTCTGTTCCCCGCCAGCCCCCCACCAGAGGAGGAGCCTCACAGAGAGGCAGCCCAGGCCGGCCCCGAAGTCTGGCCCACCGCCCAAGAGAAGCGGGAGGCCGGCGCCCGGCCAGCTGCCTCCGGGAGAGGCAGATCTGGAGCGGCCAGTCCCGGGCGACGGAGAGCCGGAGACAGGAGGGAAGGAAATTCCTGTGGTGGGTCCCTGCACAGGCCGGCGCAGGAGGCACTTGCAAGCCTCGTCCTTTGCAAGGGGGAATCTCCCGTTGTTCCGGCAGATTCATTTCGTGGCGACTTTGATGGGTTTGACGCGTCTAAAATGCCGGCAAGGCACGGAGCGGCAGGAGCTGTGAAGGGACTCCCACGGCCGGGCCTTCGAGTGGCGGATTGGGGCCGGGCCGGGGTGCCCCGTCGGCCTCCCCCCATGGCTCTCCCCCCGCTCCAAAGCGAGGCCCGCGGCTTGCAGCCACTGGGCCTCACCAGCCTCCCCCCCGCCCGGCTCCGAGGCGGCGGCGCCAAGGCTGGCTGCAGGGCGTTCACCGCGCGTGCGGAGGGGACGAATGGATAAAAGGAAGTACTTCTTCACCCAAAGAGTGATTAACACATGGAATTCACTGCCACAGGAAGTGGTGGGTGCTACAAGCATGGACGGCTTCAAAAGGGAATTAGATAAGCATATGGAGCAGAGGTCCATCAGTGGCTATTAGCCACAAGGTATAGCTAGGGGCTCTGGGGCAAGTGATGCTCTGTCTTCTTGGTGCTTGGGGGGGTCAACAGTGGGAGGGCTTCTAATGTCCTGGCCCCACTGCTGGACCTCCTGATGGCACTGGTATTTCTGGCCACTATGTGACACAGAGTGTTGGACTGGATGGGCCTTTGGCCTGATCCAACATTGGCGTCTCTTATGTTCTTATGTTCTTATGTTCTGGCTTTCTATCAGTATTTCAACCTCCTGACTCTCTCCCTTCCTTTTAACTACTCTGCTTATTTTTCTTAAAATTCACAATCTGAAATAAAATGTGACTGTGTTGTACTTTGGGAGCATTTTTCACACACACATATATATGTTCTGGTCACTGTTCGTTGCCCTACTTCAATATCATTTCTGTGAATTACAATTTTAGTTTATCTCTTGATTCAGCCGTTTGAACACATTTTTGAATATATTACTCATGTCTGCATATTTAAGTACAGCTGTGAACGTGACCTGGAAGAATCACACAGATATGTGAAGGGACAGGTAATAAGAATTAAGGCAGATCTTGTTGTCAGAGTTTAAATATGCAGAGGAATGGTGCGCCAACTGTTTAAAGAAAATAACTCAGTTTATTAAAGAAGAAATAAACTCTTATAGAACAGAGGAGAGAGAGAGAGAGAGATCAACTAACTAAGTAACTGATGTGAGGTCGGGGTCACACACGTAAAATAAAGTGGGGATGGAAGCAAGGCTATTTCCTCCAGAGGAATTTGAACCACAGTTGTGTAATCACACAGTCCTTGGTAGCTGCGGGCACAACCCGCCACTGCATGACCAAACGCAACTGCAAGTGAGTCGGGGTATTTTTTTGCCATGAGGGATCGATGAATCTCATTGCCATGCTGAGGGCTCCCTATGGAGTTTGAGATGATGCGCATACCGAGAAGGGGGGGAAAACCAATGGCACAGAGTCAGGATAGCTTGATGATACCATCCCAACGCGTGCTGGAGCAATCAGACGGAAAAGTCCACCTGTGGCCCGTCGCAACCCATTTACTACTGGATTTTCCCAAGTGTCTTTTTACTGTGTTTCTGCAGTGGAGCCGAATGGGTTGCCGACAGCTGCGGGGTGCTTCCAAAATGTTGGTGTCTGATCGTGCCCGTTAAATCCGCCTGGCATTTGCACCTATGGTGAGTCTAATTGTGCATATGATCGCGACCTGAGATACAGGAATGAAGGGGGAGGGCTCAGTTGGAGCAAGAAGTCTCCTAAGAGCCAATCAGGAGATAGGAGGGACATAATTTGAAATTGTGGGAAGTCCCTAATTTAGCTATAATATCTAGCAGTCCTTCAGCTGTCCCCTATAGGCTGTTCTTCTGATCTTCTTCTAGGAGGTACCCTACAGACCTTTTATATTCCAACAGATCTAACAAGTGGAGTTGCTGCCCATCATTAGATTGTGGTATACCTTCCACCATTACAATCCAGCAACCTCATCCTAAGAAAGTTATTTATGTTTATGTTCCATTGAATTCAACGGACTTCCGGTCAGTTGTGTATCTTTATTTATATGCCAATAAAAGGCTTTGGATTTGATTTGAGTTGCAGCTAACTTGTACCATTGAGTCTAGGGGGTGTGCTACCAATTAATGGTGACACCATAGGATTTTTAAAGTAAGAGATGTTCAGAGGTGGTTTTCCATTGCCAGCATCTGTGACATGACCCTGGACTTCATTGGTGGTCTTCCATCCAAGTACTAACCGGGGCTGACCCTGTTTAGCTCCCGATATCTAAGGAGATTGGATTAGCCTGGGCTATCTAGTTCAGGGCTATTAGAATTGACCATTGAATTAGCTGTTTCAAGACAGTTCAAGGATAGCCCAAATGACCCAAAATGCTCCCAAAGTTCTGGGAGCAATTTATCTTCCAGAATTTTGGGAAAGGTTTCAGGTTTGGAGGTGCAGGAGCAGGGAGGGGAAGACAGGAAGCACCCAAGCAAACAGCTGTTTGGTGGTACACCACCCCTTTAAATTTTAAAAGACAATTATTTTCGATGGGAAGACCTGACCTCTGAACTCCTCCCCAGACCTGCTGCTAGGAGCGGGGGAGGGCACTATTTTTCCCTTTTTAATTTCAGGCCATTTTTAAGGGCATGATTTTTAGCAGCCAAGATTCCTGAACCAAAAAATGTGTCCCCCTAATTCCAAAATATTATCAAACCTCTTGAAATCCTCTGCATAGTGAAAATCATGCCCTTAAAAAAAACTTGACCTAAAATTTGTTATTGTTCAGTCGCACAGTCGAGTCCGACTCTTCGCGACCTAAAATTAAAATGATTTAAAAAAAAAAAAGTGCTCTCTGTATGGGAATGGAGTACAAAGGAATAAACCCCATTATGATTACCTCTCTCTGGACTTGAACCATTCTGGTTATCCTCTGAACTGTAAAGCAGGAAAATAAAGACATACAAATTTGGATAAACAAGTTCAACCATGTAAGTGTTTAATTTCATTGTTACTTCTAGTATTTAGACACTGCCTTCACACAATGTAAAGTGAGATTCCAAATTTTTTCCCACTGATGTAAAGTACTTCCACTGGTGGAAGGGGGGGCAGTTTTCCTCTCCCACTGCAGACCCCAATTTGCCCCCCCCATGTACTGTTCCTAAAGATTTCCTGTCCCCCAAGAGCAGCTTTCTGTAGGATGTCATGAGAGGACAGACTACAGGAAAGTTTTGTTTCATTAGCAGAGCTTTACTGTGAATCATACCCATTATCTCAGGAAGGTATTGCAAATTGGATGGAAATGAAAATAACGTTATTCATATACTTAGACGATTGAGATCTCAATAATTCCCCCCCCTTCCTGCATTATATATCTCAATTAGTTAATTCTTGGTTGTATTTCTCCACTCTCACCAACCTCTGTGGTATTTACAGCACCTTCTGATTTAGCATAATCTGTTAATTAAATTAATTAATGTTCTGTTTACCTCCTTCCTCAAGATCATTAATGAAGATATTAAATAAGACTAAAGCTAACACCTGTCCTTATTATACCCCCAAGGACACCGCTCTCACGCCAGACATTCCCATTTATGCATCTTAAATGGGAAATTCATGAGGGTGGATGGAGCTTTACTGAAGCTCATTCAGCCATACATTCCATTTGTTTCTTAACATAGAGATTCGAAATCCAAATGATCCCTCAGTCCATCCCCTCCCTCAGTTGTACCGCTGATGCCAGCAATGCTTTCAGAGCAGAGGTTTGAAACCTAAATTATTGTAATCTTGCATTATTTGATATCTGGCAATTTATTCACCAAATAACAGGAAAGTAATCATAAATATGAGTGGTTAGCCCTGCCATTTTCAACCCTCTTTTCCTGCTCTCACTATGTGTTTGGGCTACTATTTCTTCCCTTAGCAACAGCTTCCTCTCCGCATGTCAGCCTTTTTGTGGAGCAGCACCTATGCCTTTAAAAACTGACGGAAAATCCTGAGAAATGTAACTGTCGCTGCTTTCTCCATCTCCTCATCTTTCTTCTGTCAAAAATTTCAGCAGTTACATGGGTAAGTGCAAAGGGAGAAGGCTGATTGGTGCTTCCCCTGTTGATATCACAGTGGCCCTTAACTCTGCATTGAGAGAGTCTTTTTCTTATTGATTTTTCTAAGCAGACTTTTGAGGGCTTTTTTTTCCAGGTTAAAGGCTAGAGGTTCTCCAACCAGTCTATTACCTTTCCATGCTTACCAGCATTTTTACAGGATTCCTAGTGCCCACTTGTTCATGTACTCCAACTGGATCCTACCTTCCAGCTTAGATTACTGTATGTAGTTTTACCCTCCCAACTTTTTTGATCCTCACAACAAACCTGAAGGATATTTGTTAAACTGAGAGACAGGGAATTGGATCCAGACAGCTTTTTCTCTCAGGCCATTTCCCCAGTAGTGGAATTCCCCGCATTGACATTTTAAAAACTCTGTGTTATGTGAAATTTTCCACAGTCGATTATTCCTCACCAGGCACAAACCCAAAGTTCTCTCCTTCTTACCTCGTGTTTTTGGACTCCCCAGTTTTAGTGAGTTCCGAAAACATGAGGTAAGAAAGAGAAAACTTCAGTTTTGTGCCCGGTGAGGAAAAATCTACCATCAAAAATTTCACATAACATTTTAAAAATGTCAATGTGGGGAATTTCACTACTGTGGAAATAGTCTCAGTCTCACCCAATTCTTCTCCTTACTACAATGCCATCACACATGGCTTTTGCCCTGACAGGTCCCATGATCCTCAGCACAGCCTTTCTGTTGATCAGTATGGACTGTTTCAACCCTTACTCACCAGTGGAAAAGCTGATCTTCTAGTGGGCTTTCTGGTTGAGCCAATCCTGGGGCAGCTCTGGAAGAAGAGATGATAACCACACTTACAAGCAGCTGTATTGCTGTGATATAAGATTGTTAAGGGTTAAACTACCATGTCTTGGCTGGCCCAGACTAGCTCCATCTCATCAGATTTCAGAAGCTAAGGAGGATAGGCCCAGTTTCATATTTGAAGACCACCAAGGACGTCAAGGGCTTGTAACGATATGAGCTTATGTTTGTGAGTGAAGACCACCAAGGAAGTCAAGGGCTGCTATGCACAACTCCATTTATCTCTTGCCATGAAAACCTTATGGGGCCATATAAGAAGGCTGTGACTTGTTGGCACTTTCCACCATGAATGGTTAAACTGACAAGATGGACATCATACTTCTTGGGCCATTCTTCCAATTCAAATTGTAAGCTCATTCAGTTTGACTCAGACCCACGCAGGGGAAGGAGAGAAGTTTTCACTCATCAACCTCCACTCTGTTTCAGTGTTCAAAACCAGCTTCTCCGTTCTGGTATTAGCATTTTAAAGGAGAAAAGATTTCAAAATCCTATTCGTTCTTATTTTTCTGTTGTGGCTGATTTGGGGGTATTTTGCAACGGCATTCCAAGATCAGATGGGCCATTGCTCATGCAAAGGGTTGCAATTCATAGTTGACCATCCTGTTTGTAATCACTTAATTTCTGCTAAATGGTAGCACATCTAGCAGCATGCACATTTTTAAGGGATGCCACTTGTTTTCTGTGACTGACGTACAAGCGCATCCTGAAATCCACTTGGCAGCACATCAAGGACAGAAAGTCAGGTAACTGAGATAGCAGATACTTCAGTCAAGTTCAGACTATAGCTGTTTGAATGAAATTCTTTGCAGTGCCTATAAAGTCTGGCTTTTTGCCTTGTATAACAAGGTTAGTGGTGTGATAAGAGTCCAAAGTTTAGAAATGCTGTGAGCACTCATTGGCCTACTATATATAATTTATTCTGCCCTGGGCTTTGCAATAAATAATACAGTCATGGCTATATTTCAGTCTTCTTGAATTCCTTGTACAATGAGTCAGGCTCTTTCTGTAACAGTTAAGAAGACCTAGGTCATTCAACGATCACATCCCATTATCGAGATATAAAAGCACCCTCTTCTTTTCCAACAAATTTATCAGCCCTCCTAGTCACCAATGTCAGTTAGTGTTAACAATCTGGAAGCCATGTTTTCCCTGTAGTATGCTGACTTCTTTAACAGGATTCCATAACACCTATCAGCTCAGAGTGAGTTATCCTGCAGATCAATACTCTGTTGAGATGTGAGAGTTTCAGAAGCATTCAGGCAGCTATAGCTGAATGTTCTGCTTTAGCAGGGAAGTCAAGAACCTGATTGTTTCTGTTCTCACTTGGCTCCATTGGGGTTTGGACTGCTCTCTCAACATGTGTACAAATTCACAGCATGAATTTCAAATATTTTGGACCTTTTACCTGCTGGATCTTTAGGTTCTCTCCCCCACCCCCATTATCTGCCTTAAGTTTCTCCACAGAAATGCATCTACTGGCTTCTTGTTCCCTCTAAGCTGGGTTAGTGTGAGCTAGCTCACAGTTTTTTCTCCTCCAGTTCACACATTTTTGTCTTACCTCAGGAGGGATGGCACCATAGCAAACTAATTTATGCAGTAGCCAAATTTCTCACCCACAATTTTAATGCCAGTAGCTCACAAAGAAGAATTTTTGCTCACAAGACTCCACAGCTTAGAAGGGGCAAGAGTACAATAACCTTGAAAAGATCAGACTCCCTCAAAATTCTTATCTTCAAAGAATAATCTTTTCCAAAGTAGAACCAATGCATGTCTCAAACTGTGAACCAGGATGTGAGTAGATCGGTGCTTGTTGGTTCTTGCTGCATGATTCTGATCCACATCTTAGGAATATGTCTGATCTTACCTTCCACTATGACAGCTGAAGTCAACCCATAGCAATGTGAAAGGGTAAGACATCTTTTCAAAGGTTTTATAGTTACAATATAATCCTGGGGGGGGATCCTACTGAGTTTAATTGAATTTAGACAACAGGACTGTTCCTTGGTCAAGAACAGGCCCATAGCCAGGGTTTTGTGGCTTGTGGGACAATTTCTTTCTGGTGGGGCTGAAGTTCTCAGTGCAGAAAGAAAAGCCATTTAGCCAGTAGAAAGCTGTTAGCAGGGTAGATCTTTGAGTTATAAGCTGTCAACCACTTTAGATGATAGTTCTCAGCTGCTGCAAGTTAATCACTTCTACCAGCATAAGTAACAATTCTGATAACAAACTAGTAGGTGGGGGTGATGACTTCTATAGTCAAGAAAGCTAACACTTAGGCAGAAAATTCTCTTAAAGGAGACCAGCTTCTTGACACAGAGTTAGATGGGATCCTAGAGGTCACCTACTCCAACCCCCTTGCTCAGTGCAGGAATTAGTCAACTACAGCACCCCACTCTGCTTAAAGGAGTGCACACCTTTTAAAATATTTAAAAATGATTGAAAAAAGCATTTACAGGAGAAATTCTTATGGGGCTGTGCCTTTAAGAAAGGGGGCAGAGCCCCCCAAAGCCCCACCATAGCCAAGGGCCTGGTCAAGAATACATTTTGGGAGAAGGTTGGTTATGTTACTATACAAGCTACCAGTGGAGGATTTCTTTCAAATAAAAGGCAGACAATTTTTGCCAATTCTAGCCTCTACTGTAGACATCTGACTATCCCCTCCTGCTGTCCCTGGGGATCTCCTGTCCCCCAGGAGCAGCATTTGGGGCATTTAGGACTGTAGCTGGGGAAGAGTCCCCCTCCCCTGGTGGAAATCTCTTCAATCAGTGGAAATTACTAGTGGATTCAAGCTGCAATGTGTGATGTTACTCAATATGCTGATGATTTCTCTTTTTCAAATGAGAGAGTGGATGGACTGAATTGGTATCTGGAGCTGGTAATATGCTAATAAACTGAAACTGAGGAACTATTGATCAGATTGCAAATCAGAGGTTAAGGAATTAAGCTTTTCTGGACAGTATTGCACACCCTGTGAAGGTGCAAATTCTTAACTTGTGGATACTACTAGACACTGCTTACAGATGGAGCTGTAGGTGTCCTTTTTGTGGTATGTAAAGGCTTTCCCCAACTTTGGTGGTGTGCCATTTACAGCTTTTCCTTGATAAGGATGACCTTGCCAACGTTACCTCCTATCCAGTCTACACGATTCCTGATTCCTAAGAGTGATTCCCTGCGAGGAAATCGGCGAGAAGGCTTGGCGTGATCTGGTCCATCCAGTCTACACAATTGCAATGCAGGCCACGTGAGGTTGCCTGCTCTTGGGAAGTTTCAGGTCCTACAGCAAAATGTGGCCCCAGGACCACTGACTAGCACAAGCTACTGTGAACATTGCTAGCTGGGATTGAAAAATCTTTATTAGCTTCCAGATTGTTGCCTCATTGTGCTTCCAAGTGCAGTTCAAAGTACTGGTTATAACGTATGAAATGCTAAATGTTTTGATGTTATTTCCTTGCACTCTTCTGCATATGGCTGCTGGGTCCCTTGGACCACCTGTTGCCTCCAATGGCCTGCCTTGTTGTTTGGGGAAAATAGCTAGGCAGCAGGCAAGGCCAGAGTGGTACAAGGGACCCGTACACCTGTTTATAACAAGGTCAGGCACAGTAGAAAGACTCCAAAGTTGAAGACTAAATTAAATAGGTTTTATTGAAGAATTTCCCTAATTACAAGCACACTAAGCATTCAAAAAGAGCAAGCAATACAGAACTAAGAAAGCAGAGGGGATTGATAATGAAGAGTCAGTTATGGAGTGATACAACCTGTCCAGACATTCAGGGGTCCATGGAGCTGAAATTATGGCCCAAACCAAAGATTTAGGGGTGAACTGCCAGTTAGCATCAGGGGCAGATACACAAAAGCTGAGGCCGTGTGCTCTGATGGATATAGGCATTGGAAAACAATGCAGACCAATGAGAGACCATGGGGGCTGGTCTCAGGTGAGAACAATAGATTTTCTAGACTGATAAGGAGTCCATGGAGATGTGGTACTGGAGATAGAAGGGCTATTCACCAGGTGGCCTCTTAATAGCTTTAGAAATGCAGATACTACACCTGGAGGAACCTGCCTTCATTGTCGCTGCTGGAGGAGGGGAGGCTGAAGATTGCCTTGTATGAAAACTTGAAAATGGAGACCCTCCTCCCAGAGGTGTGGCTAGCTCTGTGTTTCAACCAGGAGTGCCTTCCTTTGGCCTGACGTTTGTGGGTCTCTGGTTCAGGTCAGGAGTGGGATGCCCCTGTTGTTAGGGCTACCTCCTCTGGGCTACACAGCCAGCAGGGGATGGAGTGTGAACTTCCCAGGACCGGGGAGGAATGCCAAAAATAAATGCAACATGCCTATGTGAATTAGTTTTTACCATAGAGTTTTGCCCCCAAAACAGAACATCTCCCCCTCTCGATGTCCCTGATGTGCTTAAGTCACTTCTGGGTCACGTAGGCATGTCACATTAATTTCTGGCATTCTTCCCTGTTTGGAGGGGGTAATTCCCCCCACTGTCCAGCTGGCAGAGAGGTTGGGCCTGAAAGCAAGGGACACCCACCCCTGCTGGGGGGGCGACTGACACATCCCTACTTCTGCATGACCCGGCTCTTCAAAGTGAAGTGGGATGGTTGTCTGAGAACACATGACTACATGAAGTTGCCTTACACTGAATCAGACCATTGGTCCATCAAGGTCAGTACTATATATTCAGACCAGCAGTGGCTCTTCATGGTCTTTCACATCTCCTACTACCTGGTCCTTTTAAATTGAGTAGGTGGGGGGTTGAACCTGAGGCCTTCTGCTTGCCAAACAAATGGCCTTCCACTGACCCATGGCCCCGCTTCAACTGGGGCTCCTCACTTGTGCAACTCCCTCCCCACAACTCCCCCCTTTAGTTTTAGGCACCACATAAAAACTTTTTTGTTTGTTTCCTGGTCTGTTGAGTTACTGATTTGCAGAGTTATTCTCTGCATAGTTATTCCAGTCTTAAACCCACAATGGGTTTAGGCCGCAGTTGCTCTGCAGAGGATTCCATCATTGTTTACTTACTGATTACCCTGTTCAAGAAACTGCTAGCCACTGCAATTGATCGCAGATCATTACTTATGTGATTTTAATCTGTGTTCATTCTTAATTGTTTTTCATTGTGACTTGAACTGCATATTTGTTTGTTAAACTGCCTCAGACGTCATGGGCTAAGAGCTTTTGTGGAGTTCAAATTTTCCTGATAAACAAATAGCTCCATATCAATTGACGACATACCAAGGAGAGACAGCATAGTCCTTCTGGCTGACATCAGAACCTGGGGAGATTTTGTTGTTGTTGTTCAGTCGCACAGTCAAGTCCGACTCTTCGCCACCCCATGGACCAGGTCACACCAGGACTTCATGTCTTCCACCGTCCTCTGAAGTTTGCTCAATTTTATGTTTGTTGCATCTATGACACTGTCTAACCATCTCATCCTTTGCTGTCCCAGTCTTCTCGTACCTTCAATCTTTCCCAGCATCAGGGTCTTCTCCAGTGAGTGCTCCCTTCTCATTTGGTGGCCAAAGTAGTTGAGCTTCAGTTTCATTATCTGGCCTTCCAGGGAACAGTCAGGGTTGATTTCTTTTAGGATTGACTGATTTGATCTTCTTGCAGTCCAAGGGACTCTCAAGAGTCTTCTCCAGCACCATAGTTCAAAAGAATCTATTCTTCAGCGCTCGGCCTTCCTTATAGTCCAACTCTCGCAGCCATACATGACTACTGGGAATACCATTGCTTTGACCATGCGGACTTTTGTTGGCAGGGGGATGTCGCTGCTTTTTATCATGCTGTTTAGGTTCGCCATCGCTTTCCTCCCAAGGAGCAGCCGTCTTTTAATTTCATGGCTGCTGTCACAGTCTGCGGTGATCTGGGATCCCAGGAA
>NW_015175409.1:195472-207888 GCF_001447785.1 Gekko japonicus
TAGGGACTTTTCGGGGCTGCTGCCCCCTGCTCAGACAAAGAGTCCTCGCCAGATGAACCAGTTTCCAGCTCGCCGTTGGACCTGCTGTCTTCTTTTTTCTCGTCTTCCGACCTTCCCAGCTATTCTTTTAGAAATTCTTGAGCTTTAAGAACAGAGTCAATCTTTATCTTCTTCTCTTTGATAGTAAATGTTACTCCTTCTGGAAATAGCCATTTATATCCGATTGAATTTGTTTGGAGGAAGTGCACAAGTTCTTTGTATTTCTTTCTGCATTGCCTTACTTCAAATGGAATATCTTAAGCATTCTGACAGCATTCTCCCCTACCTTCAGAGGTGTTGCAGCCACTGCTTTCAGGATAGCATCCCTAACGTGCCTCTTCAAGAATCTTACTACAATTTCCCCAGGCAGTTTATTTTTCTTTATGTATCCTGAATATGACCTATAGGCCACATCCATGTTGTTGAGTAACTATTCCGCCTTTAAATCTGTTGCTGGGGCAAGTAGCTCACACATAAGTTCTTTAAGATTCTCTCCTCTGTTCTCTGGCACCCCTTGGAAACGTAGGACCATATTGGCCTTATCCATTTGCACTTGAAGCATTTGATCTTCCAAAGAAACAGTTTTCTTTTCTAATTTTTGCACTTTCTTCCTCACTTTCTGCATTGATTCAGCCATTTCCTTAATTTTCTCAGCATCCTGCTTCATTACTTGGATCAAATCCATTATTTGCGTTTGCTAGGCAGTGATGCTTGTTGTTACTGCTGACAACTGCGTGTGTTGGGCTGTAATATTCGCTGTAATATTCGCTGTTACCACGGACATCTGCTCCTTGAAAGTATTTAGCTGTTCCAGTAGAGGGTGCATGACCTCAGCCCTCGCCTTAGATATCTCACTGGTCATTTCCGGCTTCAGGGACTCTAGTTTCGTTTTTAAAAGTTTCTCTTTGTCTCTGTCCCTCTTCCCTGCCATCTTTTTTCTGTTTGTTTACTTTTGCGAAAGTCTCTGAATATGCGCATAACTGTTTAGCTCGATTGGGTGAGTACTTCTGGGCAATCACACGTTTTTTCTTCCGCTCCCCCCCTTTCGCTCAACGATTTATGCACATGGGAGGCGTCTCTCCCTCGCTCGCTTCTGCCATTCTGCCATGTAAAAATCTTTTTTCAGTTGACTCACGTTCATAATTGGTCTTCCGACCCCGCTTCCTTCATAATTTCTCACGCCCGATCTCCTGCGCTTGACCCGGTTAGCTTCACTTGTACCATTCGGTCTCTCAGCTGGACAAACCACTGGAGCAAGAGCGAGCCTCGATTCTCTGGCATTCAGCCATTGAAGAGGCTACCCCCTCAGAGCTCCTTGGCCAGGGTCCCTTCGCCGGGCCCCTGGGGGGGTTAACGAGCCTGCTCACCCCGTCCCTCCACCGGAGCACGGAGACACCCCCGGGAGGTCCAGGAGGTGAGTCTGTGAGCATGCCGCCATCAACCGAAAGATTATCTTAGATCGTCTGCATATCTGAGGTTGTTGATCTTTTCCCCAGCAATCTTAATTCCGGCTTGTGATTCATCCAGGCCAGCATTTCGCATGATGTACTCTGCATATATATTAAATAAGCAAGGTGACACTATACATCCTTGTCGTACTCCTTTTCCTATGCTAAACCAATCAGTTGTTCCATATCCGGTTCTAACTGTCGCTTCTTGACCCTTATACAAGTTTCTCAAGAGACATGTGAGGTGGTCTGATACTCCCATCTCTTTAAGGACATGCCATAGTTTGTTGTGATCCACAGAGTCAAAAGCTTTAGCATAGTCAATGAAGCAGAAGTAGATGTTTTTCTGCTACTCTCTTGCTTTCTCCATAATCCAGCAAATGTTGGCAATTTGATCTCTAGTTCCTCTACCTCTTCGAAACCCAGCTTGTACTTCTGGCAGTTCTCTATCCACGTACTGTTGAAGCCTAGCTTGTAGGATCTTGAGCATGACCTTGCTAGTGTGTGATATGAGTGCAATTGTGCAATAGTTTGAATATTCCTTGGCATTGCTCTTCTTTGGGATTGGAATGTATACTGACCTTTTCCAATCCTGTGGCCACTGTTGCGTTTTCCAAATTTGCTGGCAAATTGAGTGCAGCACTTTAACAGCATCATCTTTTAAGACTTTGAGTAGCTCAGCTGGGATACCATCACCTCCACCAGCTTTGTTGTTAGTAATGCTTTCTAAGGCCCATTTAACTTCACATTCCAGGATGTCTGGCTCGAGGTCAGTGATTATACCATCATGGGAGAGAGTAGAATTCAAAGATCAGTGGGGAACTGGGACTAAATTAATGCAAACCTCTTAACTGTGAGCTATGTTCTTCCAGACTTCAAGACCTCCTTATGACAGGACATTAGCTCTGTTCACTTGTTATTGTGAAAGCATGTACATCCATTTGTAAGAAGGAACCCACTCACGTTCACTTTACAGGTAAAACCAGGGACCTGTACTTGGATATTTATTTATTTATTATTTCAACTTTTACCCCACCTTCCATGTCAAGGCAAGCTCAGGGCGGCTTACATAAAACCCAGTAAAAACAATATGCATCACAGTTTAAAATACACAATAAAATACACAATAAACCATTTAATATTTCAATGGCAATCTAGAGGTAGTAAAGTGCATTTGGAACACATTCAGTGGTGCATCCCCTCCAGGTAGCTTTGGCTGGAAAGAGGTCGGTACAGGGCATAGCTGATAAGGTGCTGCTCCTATTGGAACACCTGCTGGAAAAGCTCGGTTTTCACGGCCCTGTGGAACTGTCCAAGGTCCTGCAGGGCCCTGATCTCACCAGGGAGCTTGTTCCAATAAGTCGGAGTGATGTCGATCAGAAGTGCATAAAGCTCTCCAGGGCTCATATGGGGAGAGGCGGGATCCACCTTGTCTGTTGTTGTTTCTCCCAGACAGACCTGATGCCTCTTCTGTTGAAGTACGTCCATCTTTTGAGAAATAAAAATAGGCTGTTTATGGATGCCTAGTAAAGAAAAAACATGAATGAACTCAAGCATAGTACAGAATACTAATGTAGAAGGGGGGTTCAGCACACAGCTGGGAGAGGCAGCCTGTGACGCAGAAGAGGTAGACATAGGGTGATTCTGCATTGGCTTTTCCCTCTGTGTTGCTTTACCAAACCCACATTGCAACAGAAATTCCCCTCTGCATTGCATGCCGCTTTCACTTTCTTTGATCATCAGATTTTATGGTACCCTCTACACCCCATGCCACTTCTGCATAGATTTATGGCCATTCAGGGGTGACCTTGTAGTCAGTATGGGTGTTATCCCGGGGTATTTGAATGGGGTTTTGAGCTGCACCTTTTCCTCAGTGTTGAGACAATGTGGAGTGAATGCTAGATGCGGAATCACCCATAGAACCCTTTTTCAGACTGCTCATCCAGAGCACTAATGCCACATGAGCCTTCTTCCCATCAGTAAGTCTTGTGTAGAATGTCTACCATATCACAAAAAAAATGTCTATGCCTTGGACACACTGACATGAGGAAGTCCATCTTAAGAACTAATAATGTTGCTGTTGGAAAGATGAGGTTCTCCTCAATGATTCCCCCCCCACACTATGATACCACACTTCAAGTACTATGCAATTTGGTAAATGTATCATAATTTCAGAGACACTAATTGCCACTTAATAGGTAATTAATTGACAGTTCATTAAGCTGACATACTCACCACCCCTACAGGTTAGTGAAAACCTAATCTTAACAGTTTCCATTTGAGAGATGGTTATAATTATGTGTCGTGTGGCTGTAAAGTACCCTCTACGTACTACAGTACATGCCATTTATGTGTGCATATGCTATCAGGGCCTTTTAAAGGTAGATTTTAGTTAATATTGGTTCAGAGGTTGAATTAAAGACCAGAAACAAACAAAACATAAAAAATAGTAGTTTCGCCAGGGCCAACCCAGAGTTCCAAAAGCAAGGATTCTTAAAGGTTTTCTATAAAAACAGTGCATCCCTTAGCAACAATACTAGCTGCCCCCTTCTTGTCCCTGGAAGTGCTCTGATCCATATTCCTAGAAAAGTCTTGTTCCCAAGCCAAAATTGGCTGATGTCTTAAGATGGCCTGCCCGGTCATCAGCTGAAGGCTCAGTTCTCACAGCTATTGGGAGAAGGAGCCCTGACCTGGATGACCAGGCGAGAGTTCAGTCTTTGTCAGATCTCTTGAAAGCTAATCAGGATAGCTGTGGTTTGGAAGACTTCCAAGGAAGTCCAGGTTTGCTACCTAGAGGCAGGCAATGGCAAAGCATCTTTGTTCGTCTCTTCCCTTGAAAACCCTCTGGGCTCCCCATAAGTTGGCTGTGACTTGACAGCACTTCCCACCAGCATTTGAAGAAGGTGAGGGATTATTTTCCAGGCTGGACTGCTCCTTGATCGACTCTCCAGTGGGCCTCTTGTGGGCCTAGAATTCCCCTGAATTCACTGAGGTTCGCCTGGGTTTTGAGGAGGAAAGCCGTTATCAATCATATTTGCATTCTGTTGGATCAAGGGATTTTCATGTGTCCAAAGACATTTTGATCTTCTCCACCTCATTCAGGCTCTTGTGGTTTTTTCAAGTTAATTAGCATTCAAGAAATTTGCTTCTGCCCTTAAGCTACTGTGAATTATGAAATAAACTGTGCAATAAGAATGAAGATGTACAAATCACACAGAACTGAGAACTATTTTGAAATTTCAACAAATATGCAGGAAAAAAATGTTACTTTTCAGTACTATGTTCCATTCCCTTAGTTATAGGTTTAGATTGATGTAAATCAATTTGGATTATTTGAGAACAGACTGTACCATTTTTGAGACAATCATGGTTCAAATATAATAGCATTACATCCATTAGGGATATGAGAACTGTATTGAAACCTTTATTGAACCCTGTTGCTTTGTATTCTTTAATATTCTTGAGAAATCCATGCCATTTGGAATTCTTTAACTTGCTACACTTTAACTTCAATTTGCCATGGGAGATTTCTCAGGTTAAATTAGTTCTGTAAAATGTTGAACTATATCCTTTAAACCCCCCAAAATTAGATTTTGACCAGACCGAAATAATCTCCCAATAAAGATGTCAAAAATTTCATTTAATGTTCTGATCTCTGGTGAAAAGAATGAACAAGATTTATTTATTTTTGGGCTACATGTTGCTTTGTCTATCTTGTTCATTTCCTCTCTTTTTTTCCTCCCCGAAATCAGAAAACCTTTTCTCCTAATTACAGAACTGCAAGGTTTGACTGTAGATTATCTGAACATAAGAATGGTTGGTTAAATAGCTATCAAATCATACCAAGGCTACTACACTTGCTCTTTTTAAAGCCTTTTTTTAAAAAGTAATTGATTTTCCATTTGGACAGATATGAATAGAAGGTTTGATTAAATATCCAGTAGGTGGCAGCATTTCACAGTGATTGGTAGGAGACCAAGTGTGCAAAGGAATACCACCCATTAAAGGGTTTATTTATATGTCTCCCTCATCGCTAATCTAGTTCAGTATTTTTCTTTTCAATGACTTTGCTGTCTCAGATGAGGGATCGCCTGAAAGTGGACCCGCATATCTGCAATATTGCTCTCCAGTGCACTCACACCAACAGTGCAAAATGCAGTTAGGAATCAGTGAAACTATAAAGACCATACACAGCCGATGATTCAGGCAGCGATTTTAATACTCAAGATGTTGGCTAAGGACAACATTATAAGTCAAAAACATGAACCACGGTAGATTTATTCTTGATGTTTTACACAGATGATATGGAGATTCTCTAACAAACCCTAAACACAACCCTCCCCTTCATTTGATTTCTGAGATTCTTCTTTGTATGAATAAAGCATGGTCATCTTAAACATTTTTCCCCTCTGTATTGATGGCTGTATTAGATGGCTGCATGTAATTTGAATTCTGCTTAATTGTTCTGGCTCAGGATCATCAAATGTTGGAACAACTGGACCAGATGTTTCCTCTTTACCCATCTTGCTCAGTCCTGTGGATATATAACAAAATGCCATCTTTTCAGGCTGATCAATGGGCACTTTGCCTGGAAAACTGTCATCCCTGGCCAAAAATGAATTTCTAGGTTTGTAGGCAATTGTTTTCCCCCTGCCTGCTGAAAGATTAGGGAATGACCCTGCACTTTTATACTGGCACTTGATTGTCTTGTCACTACGCAGCCTTTCCTTATAGGTCCCTAAGTTTCATCCTGGCCAACCCTCTCATCTCTAAGCCTCCCATATGAGCTTCCCAGGGATTGTTGGGTCCTAAATGCCTGCTGCTGCCCTCTCACGTGTACTTTGTGCATGACTCTGAGCACAGAGGATTCCTTGTATACTCCCACCAAAGATGAAATGCCTTCCATGTCCATTCTTTCTGTCTCATTGTGGAAGAGGCCTCATGTTAGAAGGTAAGAAATGAATCTGGGAGATCATAACTGTCTTAAATGGATTAATAGTTTAAACTTCGAATAGGATTTGAACTCTAGTCCAACCACCGCAGCCACCATCTATGATTGCACGTGACACTAAAAGATAAAGGATGCACATTAACCTTTTGGACACAAACCTTTGAGCCATTGGAACACAATTTTCCTGCCTCCCCACTCTCGAAAAAGTATGATATACTTCCCAAATCCAGTTTGTGTAAGAAGGGAGATCCCTTAGGAATTGGATTTTAGACTTTATATTGAGCTGCTGTGGGGTTGCCAATCTCCAGGTGAGGGCTGAAGATCTCCCAGAATTACAACTGATCTCCAGAAAACTGAAATCAGTTCCCTAGGAGAAATGGCTGCTGTGGAGGGTGGACTGTATGGAGGCCCCTCCCCTCCCCAGATCCTGCCCTCCACAGACTCCACCCCCAAATCCCCAGGTACCTTTCCCAAGCAGGAATTGGCAACCCTAGGCAGCTATGGGGATAGGGTTGGAAAATCACGCTCCATGGGGGCAAGGATTTTTTCCACTGAAATGGGGATCCCAGCCAATATCATAAATGCATATATTTATGATCTGGAGTTTGGGAGTGCTCCTGGATGCCTCCTTAACAATGGAGGCCCAGGTAGCAGCTGCCAAGGCAGCCTTCTACCATCTTCGGCTGATTAGGCAGTTGGTTCCCTTCCTCGAGCGCAAAGATATGGCATTAGTGATCCATGCTATGGTCACCTCGAGGTTGGATTACTGCAATGCTCTCTACATGGGGCTGCCATTGGGGCAACTTCAGAAGCTGCAAACGCGGCGGCCAGGCTGTTGATGGGCCTCCCGAGATGGGAGCACATCCAGCTTCTGCTAAAGACGTTACATTGGCTGCCAATAGCTTTCCGTATCCGCTTCAAGGTGCTGGTTTTGACCTTTAACGCCCTATATGGTCAGAGACCTGTCTACCTGAGGGACCGCCTTTCCCCGTATGTTCCCCAGAGAGCACTGAAATCTGGGATGCAACATCGCCTGACCCTTCCTGGCCCTAAAGAGGCCAGGTTGACAACAACTAGGTCTAGAGCATTTTCGCTAGCTGCACCAGCATATTAGAACGAGCTCCCCAGTGAGAACCAGGCCCTGCGAGATCTCCAGCAATTTTGCAGGGCCGTGAAGATGGAGCTTTTCTGCCGGAGCGATGGTATGCCAGCCAAGCCTGCCGACCTCCTAAGACATGTATTTTGTATAAGTAGTTAGCAATGTGGTCGAGGTCCAGTCGTAATAATTTACTGAACCACTTTTATTTATATTTATTGTACTTATGTAAGTTGCTTTATGGATTAATGTTTTATCTATGTTGGTTTTATTAATGTTGTGAGCCGCCCTGAGCCGCTTTGGCGGCAGGGCGGGATAAAAGTTGAACAACAACAACAACAACCAACCCCATGTCATATTCAGGAACCATACTGTTAATTCATTTTAAAGATACTGATATGGTTATATCTAAGAGAAGCGTGTTTTTGTATTAGACATGATTGTAGTCTATTTTTTCCCCTTTCTGGTATTGTTTCATTATATGATTTCATCCCAGTTGACTCATGTATAGCTGTTTTCTCAGCATTTTGTTGCCTTCTACAAAAGGTTGCCCAGTTGCTATTCTTGCATTGTGAAAATGGCACAAATAATAGACACTTCTGGGCTTAATGAGGAACTATATGGAAGATGCAGGACAAAATAGATGTTTCCAGTTTGGGGGTTGGGCATAGCTCACTCCTGAGTCCTTGACAGGAAAACAGCAGTTGGCTACTGGCTGAAAAGCAGTTTGTCTGTTGCTGAATCACAGTGCTGTAATTTGCGGTCAACCTATCAAAATGCATATCACCCAAAATTGATATATATGACACAGACCTTCTTTCACAGTCTCATTTCCGTTGCTTGTGTGTCCCTATTATTTTGGTCTGCTTGTTTTTTTTTCATTTTGTGCACATGTTTTGCTCCCTCTAGTGGTTGATTCAATAGTACATTGCTGTATGTCCAGCATATTTCCATGCATTTTAAATCTGCAGGGAAATATGCTGGACATGCAGTGATGTAGTATTGAAACAACCAATAGAAGGAGCAAAACACATGTGGAAGGGGGAGAGGAATGAAGCAATAGGGACATACAAAAGATGAAAATGAGAATGTGGAAGAGCCAAAAATGCTGGCCATAATACTGCCGAGCTAGAACCACTTCCACAAGGTGAACATCATGTCTATCTTTGGTTAACTAAATGTTACTTCTTATCTAAAGATGTGCAAAACCTGCCTAATATCAAAGGAATAACAAAGCAAAATGCACAGAAAACCATGACCATTTGCAGGGAAGCAAATTCCTTACATAACACTTCACAAATCTTGATTTTTAAAAAAAATTGTCTTCAAAAAGTGCCACCTCGTAAAAATATGACTTTTGTCACAAAAACTGAAAAATTTGGTTCAGCCCTGTTACAATGCTTTTTATTTAATTAATTTATACCCTGCTTTTCTCCCCAGTGGGGACCCAAAGCAGCTTACATCATTCTCCTCTCCTCCTTTTTATCCTCACAACAATCCTGTGAGGTAGGTTAGACTGCAATAGTGTGACTGGCCCTAGGTCACCCAGCAAGCTACCAAGGCAAAGTGGGGATTCAAACCCAGGTCCCCCAGATACTAGTCCAACACTCTTAACATGTAGACCACACTGGTTTTACCAAAGGATAACCAATTTACTACCTATCATGTAATGTGTTGTTTTCAAATGGTGGTCCATGGAATTTTGGTGTTTCTTGGAAATGTATCAAATGCTCATCAACTGCCCCATCAATAACAGCAGAGCAGTTTTCCTGAATGATCCCTTGCCCAAGGTGGTGAGGCTTAAAAGTTATGAAGCACATCAGATGAATACACAACATGCTCTGTAATACTTTGCAATGTGCAGGAGTTCTTTAGCACTTGTGAAATATTGGCCCATCAGGATGCAGTAGACATCTTACATAATTAACTTTCTTCATAACTTTCTTCCCCCACTGTTGAAAAATTCCAGGCGCAGTTCTACCTGAGTTTAGTTCTTTATGGATATGACAGCTCTGGAGTCTAATTTGCAAATGTATAATTAGAGTACAGGTGGCGGCAAAGAGGTGCTCCTACATGGCAGTAGATCTATTATCCCACATCAGAATTCCAGAGAGATAGCTTGTGACACAAGCCACTGCCCCTTCCAGCCAATCAACCCTTCACTTTAAATATAAATAATAATTAAAAAGCAACACTTAGCTCTCTGACTGGTTGTCTATCTGTTCCAAATGGAAAAATGCAATCTATGTACTCATTCACATACCAAATCAGGTGGGAAGGGTCATCATCTCCAAGCTCTCTTTCTAGAATGGAGCTATCAGGAGCTCTCCTACTATTGAGGAAATACCAGCCAACCAATGATGTAATGGTCAATATGCATTATATAATATATATCTTATGAAATATGCCTATTTTTTGAGATAAAACCTTTTATTGTAGCTCCATAAAACAACAAGAACTTTCAAACAGAAGAAGCCAAAACTGAGGCATGGAATGTAACCAGCTTATTTAAACCGTTGAACTCCAACACCTCCAAGAATGGAAAGCCAAAGAGGCCAATGCGCTACAGAGTCCTTTCCAGGCCTATTCACAAAGGAAGTAAGGAGGACTGGAAGAAAATGAGAAAGGGAATTGCAAGTCAGTGAAGGTGGCTTTTCCATTTCTTCTTGAAGGAGCTACAAGTAGCATTTGGTGAACAATGGCATTATAGAACGTTTGGAAACCACAGCAGCCCTTACAGGTCACTTAGCACAGTGGGGGTTTGAGCTAAAATTGGGAATTGTGCAGACTACTGCAGCACAAATAATATAAATCATAATGGATGGTCTTTATCACCTTGGAAGCCTCTGTCACTTTCATATCTAGTGTAATTAAGCATTAGGTAGATCTCTAGCCCCCTAGGGTGAGCGTGTGGTATTTGAATTTGAAGTGCCATGTTAGTTCAGTCCAATTTATTTTTAATCCTTACTCCCTTTGAAATTGAAATAATACAAATTAATGAAATCTGGCTGGGATTGTCCTATCCACCCCCCCACCCCCCCGGAAGTAATGCCAAAAGTCTCTTCCCCCACCTTCTTGAACAAATGAGCATTTCTTTTATTTGTATACAGCTTGTTATCCTAAAACCATATCATGTTTCATAATCTGTTAATTGTCTTAGATATGGTTCCATTGATGATCCTCAGGACCTGCCATGGGATTTGTCTCCGAATCAAACAGGATTAACATGCACAGTTAATCTATGAGAACACAATCTATGGATTCTACTAAGAATATACTGTTTTATGAGAGGCCACAGTCTGCTGTTGGTACTAAATAGCTATTTTTAAAGGTCTTCTATCCAAGAGGTATAAGCAGTCAGAGAGTATCTAAGCAGAATCAGCATCCTGCAGTTCTGGGTACTATACTTGTATGAAATGATAAATAAGTAAGATAAATTAAATGTTATTTATATTTTTATTGTAGGGACACAAACACAGTCTGGGACACTTTCATGCTTTTATGCTGGTTTTTGACCATAATAAACATTGACGGACTTTCATCCTAAACAAGGGATCCGTTATTTATAAAAGTGGTCTGCATCATCCCGGGAAAACTCCAAATCAGTGAAGTTAAAGCAACAAGAAACCTGGGCATCCTTGGTGGTCTTCCATCCAAGTACTAACCAGGGCTAACCTTGTTTAGCTTCCGAGATCTGATGAGATCAGGCTAGCCTGGGCCAGCCAAGTCAGAGGTCTTCAATCCATCACCCATTGCTAAAGGTTCTGTACTGAATACTCTCTGCTCATTTACTCTGTAAGTCCCTCCATTGAAAATATCCACTGGGAGATATTTGTTGACAAAATAAAATTATCTTCAATATATATCCAGAGTCAGAAATGTTGATCATCCTCTGATAAGTGTGAACTGACAGGTGGTATAGTTCTAGGCACAAGGATGGGTACAGAGTCAAGGGGATGGATCCAGCCAAATTTTCCATTCCATCTCACCCAGGGCTTTTTTTGGTAGAAAAAGCCCAGCAGGAACTCATTAGCATAATAGGCCACACCCACAACAGAAACTCATTAGCATGGTAAGCCACACCCCCATGTATTCCCTGGGCTTGCCTGGGCGCTGCGGCTGCAGAGATCCCGGGCAAGCTGGCCTTGGACACTTCAATGCCTCCTTGATCCTTCCAGGGGCCTCCTGGCCTGCCCACCTTGGAGTCACCGGAGGGGGTGTCGCTCTCCAGGCCTTCCCTCTGTAGCCACACACACAGAAATTTTGGCTGTAGTGGGCGTGCCAACTCTGAAGCCAGCCGGAACTCCATTCCTGTGCGTTCCTGCCCAAAAATAGCCCTGATCTCACCCAATCTCTTCATTCCGCATGGATTTCGTGAAGGCAGGTGCCATGATATCAGCATAATCATTTTTTATGGTGAAAGGGAACTTCCCCTTCCTTTTCCTGTGGTGAAAAAGTTGTCTCATTCCTACCCAAGATATGTCCTTTGACTTCAATGGCTTTGGATCAAGATGGGTTGTTAGCAGATGAACTGAATATTTGCTTTTATGTATTTATGTTTGCTGACACACACTCACTGCCATGGACTGTGACTATGACTCCCTACGGGTTTGGGAAAGCTGTGTGCTCTGAATGCTGTGAAGAGATGCTCTTCCTGCACTTTGTGCCAATGAGGTTTGCACTCACTCAGCCCCAGGCTGAGGAAGAAGAAAGCATCGCCATTGTGGGTCAGCACAAAGGACAACTTTTATGGTTTCAACCACCATGGGAGGACCGTAAGGAGACACGTAACCCTTGGTATCCGGTTTGCATCCAAAAAGACAGTTTCCTTCCAAATGGTCATTTTATGGCTTGGGACCAAGCTACATCCATCTACACTTCA